>NC_140963.1:132572042-132644542 GCF_056783735.1 Eptatretus burgeri | reverse complement strand
ACCCTTCTTCAACTTGATGCACACCTGTACGCAAGAAAGACAATCAGCACTTCAACTCACAACGGCTCATGACAACACACTCCTGTTACCTTTCGCTTTCCAAAGAGATGATCACTCACACCACCTCTTGTAGGCAGTCTCACGAACACCATAAAACAGCCACCGGATTAAGGGAACAGCACAGGGCTCACCCACACTCCACACACTGGCACAGACCAAAAACAGCCAGGTTCGAGATCGACCCAAAGCCACCTCCACAAGAAGTCTACTCTCGTCCTCTCCTTCGCATACACAGAGTCCTCTCTTAAATGAATACAACCCTTACTGAAGGCTCTCCCAGCCTTTGACATGTACACGCTAAACCACTGCACCCCGATGACAAATTCATGACCCCACACCATTTGTACTGCCACAGGCACTCTTGCTCCATTCATACACAGACCATCTCGGAATCTACAACACCAGTGAGAAGATAGATTGTGGATGAGCCACCAAATATCTAATAACCCAAGGTTATTTTATGGATTGATATCCAACCGGAAGTTTGGCGGAGTCCAAACTTGCGTACATTCAAATGATAAAACAAAAGCGATACACGATCACATTGAGGGTGGTGCAGCACTGTACACAACAAAGCAAACGGTGACTGATGCTCCTCTCCACTCTCGTCCTCAAAGCTGTGCTCCAGCACTTATATACACAGCCAGCGATGAATCCCAAAAGCGCCATCCTCCAGGAAACCAGTCAAAAGACAAACTGCTTCCACATCTCGAAGTGAAAAACCGGTCGATACCTCGAGATCGTGCTATATCTGGAAGTAGCTAGAATTTCCCTGAACATTCGCGATCTTTCCACGGGTTATAAAAATTAAATGACAAAATTATTACTTGTAATGTTTTTACCGTACTCAACTTTTACAATGAACATCTCACCTCAAACATTACATCCATCCATCCATCCATCCATCCATTGGGACCATACTCTGTGCAGAGCATTGGTGCATGCCCAAGAAGTCTCTTTGGCTATTGGATACAATCCTGGATGGATCGCCGCTCCGACACAGGATACCAACAAGCTCGCACTCATTTTGCCGACCTCGGAAGGATGACAGGTAGAGTCAACCCCACCTGGTATTAATTCAACAGCCAAGGGGGATTTGAACTCAGGATCCTAGGATCTCAAGCCCACCATCCTAACCATTAAGCCAACCTCAAGCATAAACATTAGCGGGTCATATATAATAAACAATCACTTCCATGTCAAATCATAACTGTTACAAGCATTTCACCACACACTCATCACAATCCACCACCCAACAATCACTTCGGAAAGAATTTGTGGCAGGACGACATAATGCAAAGGGAAGATTTGGAGTGTGTAGCACATCAGAAGGATCTCGGGGTTGTTGTGGATACGGGGCTTAAACATTCAGTGCAGTGCTAGGCAGCAATCGGAAAAGCAAATAGGATTTT
The DNA here is from genome assembly GCF_056783735.1 of Eptatretus burgeri. Classification (NCBI taxonomy): domain Eukaryota; kingdom Metazoa; phylum Chordata; class Myxini; order Myxiniformes; family Myxinidae; genus Eptatretus; species Eptatretus burgeri. The sequence continues at coordinate 132,643,070 of NC_140963.1, read as the reverse complement.
AGGTTGCATTCACAGGGAGATAGTATCGAGATCAAAGGAGATGGTGTTAACATAATACAGGAATTTAGTGAGGCCTCACTTTGCTTATTGTGTATAGTTTTGGCTGTCATGTCCGGGGAAGGATCTCTGGCAGCCATAGAAGCGGTTCAGTGCAGAGCTGCCAGGTTGATTCCTCGGTTGTGTAGGTTCAGAAATGGAGAGCACCTGAGGGAGAACAGGATTTTTACACTCGATAGGAGACGATAAACAGAGGATCTCATAGAAAGGTTTGAGATAATGAAGGGCAGAGATCAAATAGATGCAGGAAAGTTTGGTTTTCCAGGATGGATGGTAATAGGTGTATGGGGCATGGCTTGAGCATAAAAGAAAGAGGAGAGTTCAGACAGAGGTGAGGAAAGCGTATTACAGAGGATCATTGATGTATGGAATTGTCTTCTCAAGAGGATGGTTACACCAGGTACAGGAGATATGTTTGAAATATAATTTGACAGGTGCTTATAAACAATGGAGATAGATGGGAACATGAATATTGGGGACAGAGGGGTGCATGATACAGGGATGTAAATATAAATGCCAGGCTGAACGATTTCAGAAATGACACAGAGACTGTGATTGGATGTTTGTGATCTGTGGGAGTGTTCGCATACTGTGCTGATGGGATATCGAGATTCTCTGACTTTATAGGTGCGTCTCTTGTTCAGTGTGAACGTGTCATAATGTGTTATTCAACTCCCACCTAACTGCCCCCACCCTCCTTCCGACAGCCAAAATTTTCAAAATTGAAAACATCCCTTTCCTTCTTCTTGTCTGTCACACACCATCACCTCCCTCCACCCCTCACATGTGACACAGGTTGTAGAGCACCGCTTTGTATCAAGACCGTTTTAGTCCAACAATATGGTGCACAGGTAGCACACTTACCTTTGAGCAATGCAGTTCTGGTTTTGATTCTTGAGCCAACTCTAAACTGTTGGATTTATTCTTCGCACGATTGCTGTGCCGTCCCGCAGAGAGATCTTAAGCCGGGTGTCTCGTCTGCCATTATTAGTTGGTAATCGTTAAAGATCCCACAGTGTCTTTCACAAAGAGTGGGCGAGTTATCATCCACGCCCTTGTCAAATTATTGAACAGCTATTACAAGTACATGAGCTTGGGAAGCGATATTCATGATCGTGATGGACAATGACCCATAAATGGTCCAGTCGGGGAAAGCCAGTGATCGTTCGTCAAATAATGGAGGTTGCGATGGAAGACCTTCTGACCACCATGACCAAGCGTAACGATAAAGGAGATTGTGTCAACAAAAATGAGGGAACGTACATCTCAAAAAGTTCCACTGTTCATGACATAATCTCACAATGTACATAATCTCACATAATCTAAGAAATCTCACAATGTGCGTCACTCGCGACAGCCGGCTGTCGGGTTAGTGACCTGGAAAGCGCAAGTTTAGCCTTTTCAGAGTGGCACCGCATCACACGACATAACCGCCCGTCTCCCTGAACTCCCGCAACCCATATCACCCACACCACCAGCCCTTAACACTAATACCACAAATCCTACAGATCTCAGAGTTTTGTGATTGACCGTCCAACTGAGATCGACAGTTGCGGCGTGCAAAGTGTAAAATGCTGCTCTTTATATCCGCATCCCCTTTGTCGATTCTTCGGGAAGTTTTTTCTTTCGAAAATCCTGGCTCATGGAAGAGCGAGGTGATGTAGGGTATGAACTCTTGGGCACAATAAGAAAGGGAATGAACGAACAGGAAAAGAAGGGAGAGTGGAGGGGAAGAAACACTGCAACCTGCAAATAAGAGGGTTGAGTTCGGGAGGGTTAATGGGGTAATAAATATTGTGCGTAAGGATGGAGGTTGACACTTGACTGCTGAAGCCCTGGGAGGAAAGTGTGGTATATCACAGCCTCCGAGAGGTGGTTCCACATCCGTGAAGAACAAAACAGTTGGGGTTTGCAGTCAGCCTGGAATAAATACAAATGAAAGGAAGGAATTGTTGATCCCCTTTCCCCACCCTTATGCACGCTGAAACCTTAAATACGTCTTACCCCCACCACCAACCCTCTCGCTCTCTTTCCCCACCAACTTCTTCACTCGCACCTTTCACTCGTATCCTCACCGTTCCTACTTTGCCTCCATTTTATATTCCTAATATTTGGCTCACACCACCGAATGATTGTAAACAATCACGAAAGTTCAGGAGAGTTCCACGACCTTCAAGAAAGTTTTACAACATTGAACTATTCTTGATTAATTTTGATCTGTTGGTATACATTGACATGACTATTAAACAGCAATCTAAGAAATACAAGGGAATTGGTGAGTCTGGCAGTTTATTCAGGCAGATTGGCAGGGACTGCAAGCAGCCATATCTTTTCAATACTTGTCTCCCATATCTACTGCCTCTGATATTAACTCAGCCTGGGAATTCGACCACGAAAACCTGCTCTCTTATGTACAGATTCATCCCATCGCTTCTTCAATTATCCCACCATTCTTCCTGCCGATGGTACACTGAATCCTGTGGTGAAGCAGTTGCTCTGAAACAACTTGCCTTCGATTCCTGGAAGACAAATCTGACCAAAAGCATTCCAAAAAGCCCGCAACAGGTGTGTGTCCACCGTCAAGAGAGCCAGGAAACATCTGTTCAACCCGAAGAATTAACTTTCAAACCTGTCTCCTTCCTCTAAAACCTGGTGGCACCTTGTTAAGTCTGTGTCTGGAATATGCTCCCCTTCCATCCCTTCACTAATGACAAATGCCACCACAGCCAAATCCACTTATGAGAAGGCCGAATGCCTCAATTCTGTGTTTGCCTCCAAATCTTGTGTTCCCATGCCCTCACACTCTTGGTACACACCCTTCCCAGTTGTGTCCAACTGCTCCTGGATTCTGTGTCTTGAGCACCTGAGAAGGTGGAGAAGTTTCTGTCCACCCTAGACTCTAACTCTGCTACTGGACAGGAAGGCATCAGCTGAGGTGTCCCAAAAAACTGCTCTGCTGCTCTTGTGCATCCTCTCCCTGCCCTTTTCACTCTGTCATTTGCCCTCGGTCATCTTCATCTGCTTGGAAATCAGCCATCACTACTGCATTATATAAACCAGAATGAGAAATCAAAGATTGCATTCCCTCCAACAGACGAGTTTTGTGTGGTTTTATAGTACATATTTCAGAGATGGACTCACATTCTAATTGTACAAACTTTTGATATGTACTCACATTCTATCTGAAAATACTTTATAGATGTACTTGCAAAAAAGATAAGGTATACTACTGGCTACCATCAGTTGGCAATTGTGGCCTAAATTAGCACATTCTGTGCGGACAGACAGACAAACAAACAGGCCCAAATGCAATACCCTCTCCTTTGGCGATGGTAATAAGGTGCAAAAACGGATTCCCTGAACTACAGATCTTATCAGCTTACTACCAATCATCAGCAAGGTCATGGAATGCCATCATCACAGTTGATATGAACTCTTTTCTTTTCTTATAACAACCTCATCTCAGATCACCAATTGGGTTTCAGACCAGGTCACTCTACCTTGGACATGCTGCTTCTACTCACCCAACGATGGATGGAGACCCTCAATGTCAGACATGAGATCAGCACCATTTGGCTGCACATATCTCATGCTTTTGATACAGTCTGGTACCCTGTCTTGCTCTCCAAACTCTGCCTATGGCATCCAAGGCCAACTCCACTCTTGGATTGCTGACTTCCTCCACTCTCGTAGCCAACGAGAGGCTCTCAATGGAATCCTTTCATCTCCTCTCCATGTCAAAGTTGGAGTACCCCAAGGCAGCGTCCTGGGCCCAGTCCTATTCCTGATCTTCATAAATTATCCCTCCGACTCTCTGGAAATTCCCCTTTATCTATTTACTGATGACTCCACGCTTTGCCTTAACATCCCTCATCCTTCAGATAGGCTGCAGTCTCTTCTCTCTCTTCACACCTTGACAAAATCACAAACTGTCACTGTCAGATACGAGATCAGCACCATTTGTCTGCACATGAGATCATGTCTGGTGTTGGCTTAATGGTTAGGGTGACGGGCTTTGGATCCGAGGGTCCTGAGTTCAAATCCCGCTCAGCTGTTGAATTAGTTCCAGGTGGGGTTAACTCGACCTGTCATCCTTCCGAGGTCGGCAAAATGAGTGCCAGCATGCTGGTATACTGTGTCGGAGTGGCAGCCCATCCAGGATTGTGCCCAATAGCCAAGGAGTCTGCTTAAGCTGCACCAACGCTCTGCACAGAGTATGGTCCCATTGGATGGATGAGATCAGGGGTGTGAACAAAATGGACACAGCCTCAAAATCCCAATCACAAAAGTGGAATGAAAAACTGGAAACCCAAAAAAGGGTGGGCTTGGGGAGGATTGATGAGGGTACAAAAGATCACGGTCGTGGATGGGAGATGACCTGAGATGGCTGTGAGCAGCTGTCTTGAAACCCGGGAGGGAAGAATGAGATCGAAGAGATAAAGGAAAGACTTCTTCACTCTGAAACTGTGGCCCTCTGGTCTAATCACTATCCATTCTGCTGAAAAACTCATGTGCACATATTTTGTCTTTACCGTTTACCATCTTAAACATCTCCATGAGATATCGTAGTCACCTCCTTTCTCATGTATAAAGTCCTGTCTCCTTCAGCTGTTCTTCAGAGCTGAGTCTGGCTTGGCCTGGAATTAATCCAGCAGCTCTACGCTGAATCTTCCCCATGACAGCTATATCCCTCCTCAGATGTTGACGACCAAAACTGTGTTCAAAACTGTATTATAAAAACACAATATTCTAAATGAGGCCCTCTCTAAATTCTGACACAGTGTTAAAATCACCTCCTTTGATTTAAAATTTACCCCCCCGAGTGCCGAGTTTAACAACCTAAAAACTCTGTTTGCTTTACCTATAGCTACCTGGCACCGTGCTGCCTCCTTTAATACCCCCAGATACTTCTCCTGTGTCACATGCGCCAAACAATTCCAAAATTTAACCCTCGCTCCTTCCCTTCGGTTATCTCCGTTTGACAAAGTCGAATGGAAATGGCCGTGTGATATAAAGGACATTGTGAACGTGCAGTGTCCGGGATGATCATGTCATCGTTGGAATGGACTTTAAACGACTCTCAACCCTTCAGACGAACCCGCCAATCAATCTTCATGTCGACTTCGAAGAACCTGAAAATCAACATCGTGATATACATTTATATTTACTTAAAATACTCTCATCGGATTCCATCGTCTGCACACGGTTAGATCTCAATACCGTGCCGTGACGCAGCACGCACCTTCATACCATCAACAAAGCACCAAAATGACATCAAAGGATTTCGTCACACCGTCTGACGTCATGATGATGCGCATTATTGATGTGGGAAAGTCAACCTCCTCCTTCTTCTTATTCACTTTTCGTGGACAGCAGGTTCCCCAGGAAACTTGAGAGATAATTGTTTTTTGACCAAAATGTCAAGTTTTGAATACTTTTCCAGGGTGCGGCATACACAAGGCTTATAAATCGTCTCGTCTGTTCGTTAACTAGCAGCCTGTCTGTTCGTTAACTAGCAGCCTGTCTGTTCTGAGCGTATAAACGATGAGGTGTTCCTTAAAGACCCATTGCAAGGCTTATGAGACATCAGCTCAGGGCAGTTAAAGATCAAGAGGTCCTTTCGAGAGAGACTGAAATATGACATTGTCTCGGTGCTTCGGGCGGTATGTCTGCACCTGGGGACGATGTTGTTAACCTGGAAGAGTGGGCATTGGAGGGTTGGTAGGGGTGGGTAAAGGAGGGAGGTAGGGTTAGTGGGGGGGGAGAAGGAGGGAGGTAGGGTTAGTGGGGGGGGGGGGGGTAAAGGAGGGAGGTAGGGTTGGTGGGGGGGGGGGGTAAAGGAGGGAGGGAGGGTTAGTGGGGGGGGGGTAAAGGAGGGAGGTAGGGTTAGTGGGGGGAGAAGGAGGGAGGTTGGGTTAGTGGGGGGGGTAAAGGAGGGAGGTAGGGTTGGTGGGGGGGGGGGGTAAAGGAGGGAGGTAGGGTTAGTGGGGGTAAAGGAGGGAGGTAGGGTTGGTGGGGGGAAGGAGGGAGGTGGGGTGTGGGGGGGGGTAAAGGAGGGAGGTAGGGTTAGTGGGGGGTAAAGGAGGGAGGTAGGGTTGGTGGGGGGGGTAAAGGAGGGAGGTAGGGTTGGTGGGGGGGAAAGGAGGGAGGTGGGGTGTGGGGGGTAAAGGAGGGAGGTAGGGTTAGTGGGGGGGTAAAGTAGGGAGGTAGGGTTAGTGGGGGGTTAAAGGAGGGAGGTAGGGTTGGTGGGGGGAAGGAGGGAGGTGGGGTGTGGGGGGAAGGAGGGAGGTGGGGTGTGGGGGGGTAAAGGAGGGAGGTAGGGTTCGTGGGGGGGTAAAGGAGGGAGGTAGGGTTGGTGGGGAGGGGAGAAAGGAGGGAGGTAGGGTTAGTGGGGCGGTAAAGGAGGGAGGTAGGGTTAGTGGGGGGTAAAGGAGGGAGGTAGGGTTAGTGGGGGGTAAAGGAGGGAGGTAGGATTGGTGGGGAGGGGAGAAAGGAGAGAGGTAGGGTTGGTGGTGGGGGGAAGGAGGGAGGTGGGGTGTGGGGGGGGAAGGAGGGAGGTGGGGTTAGTGGGGGGTAAAGGAGGGAGGTAGGGTTGGTGGGGGGGGGAAGGAGGGAGGTGGGGTGTGGGGGGTAAAGGAGGGAGGTAGGGTTAGTGGGGGGTAAGGAGGGAGGTAGGGTTGGTGGGGGTAAAGGAGGGAGGTAGGGTTGGTGGGGGGGGAAAGGAGGGAGGTGGGGTGTGGGGGGGTAAAGGAGGGAGGTAGGGTTAGTGGGGGGTAAAGGAGGGAGGTAGGGTTAGTGGGGGGGTAAAGGAGGGAGGTAGGGTTAGTGGGGGGTAAAGGAGGGAGGTAGGGTTGGTGGGGGAAGGAGGGAGGTGGGGTGTGGGGGGGTAAAGGAGGGAGGTAGGGTTCGTGGGGGGTAAAGGAGGGAGGTAGGGTTGGTGGGGAGGGGAGAAAGGAGGGAGGTAGGGTTAGTGGGGGCGGTAAAGGAGGGAGGTTGGGTTAGTGGGGGGGGGGTAAAGGAGGGAGGTAGGGTTGGTGGGGAGGGGAGAAAGGAGGGAGGTAGGGTTAGTGGGGGCGGTAAAGGAGGGAGGTAGGGTTAGTGGGGGGTAAAGGAGGGAGGTAGGGTTAGTGGGGGGGTAAAGGAGGGAGGTAGGATTGGTGGGGAGGGAGAAAGGAGAGAGGTAGGGTTGGTGGTGGGGGGAAGGAGGGAGGTGGGGTGTGGGGGGGTAAAGGAGGGAGGTAGGGTTGGTGGGGAGGGGAGAAAGGAGGGAGGTAGGGTTAGTGGGGGCGGTAAAGGAGGGAGGTAGGGTGTGGGGGAGGCAGGGGTCGTATTTACAATCCTCGCCATGAGTGTCCCGGTGGGAAAGACATCCAAGACCTCTGGAGTCACCCACCGGTGAAAGGAATTACATATGGCAGGGACACTTTCTTTGGATCACTATTTACCGTTTTGTAATGTGTCTGTGTCTGTCTCTGTCTCTGTCTCTGTCTCTGTCTCTGTCTCTGTCTCTCTCCTCAAACAGGGAAAGCAAAAGTCATCACCAAACAACATCTGTTCAGGGATGAGGAAGACTCGATCAACCGTCGGTTGCTGAAGAATCGGTCTTGAAATGATGTTCGTCCCCGGAGTCGAGGACGGCCGAACACCGAGCCATACAAACTGGGGCAAACCACGTCACGTCACGTGACCCCACGAGTTCCCCTTTCGGGAGGTGTCGAGCAAGGCCGACGCCTCGAGGCATCTCGTGAAGGAGAGGGGCCCTCTTACGCTGTCGTTGCGGGACACTCGAGAAATCCCATCACGCTTTAATAGAGATCGCAGCGATTGCGGTCGAGTAAACTTTGGGGGAAAGAGGGATTTGGAAGTTGGCCAGGTTACCGGGTTTCTGGGCCAAAAGGAGGTCCCGTCGCTCGAAATAAACATCACGCGGTGCCTCACGTGCAGGGAAAGGCAGCACGCGCACACTCGGTGCACGTCGGACTGCAGGCACGTGGACGTGCTCCTTTAAAGGATCCGCGACGTGAAACTGCTCGAGGAATACTTCAGGGCGGTTTGTGGGGCCCGCGGTAAATTTAAACTCGGCGCCTCCTCACACATGATGATCCAAAATAAATCATTCACTGGAACCGATTTGATGCATTAAAACTGTTCAGTTACCTGAAACAAGTAGAATGGTTCATTAATTTAATAATCATCGATATCACAATGATGAATCGCTGAAGAACGTCGCCTCTCAATTTAATCATGTCAGAGACACCCTGCCCTCAGCACGTCCCGCACTGACGTCATTACGTAATTTTTATTTATCCATCTATAATTCCAGGTGTGTGCGTGTGTGTGAGACCACTGTTTCCTCGCCAACCACTGGTCCGATCTCATTGAAACCTGCCAGGTATATTGCTGGGGACCTGAATATGTGCCTTTTCAAGGTTTGATATTAATCGGACAAGTGGTTCCCAAGTTATGGCCATTTATTGACCAACCAATGACATGACACGTTGCTGCGGCCATTTATTTACTAACCAATGACATGACTCGTTGCTGCGTAGGCGTGGCTGCGTAGGCTGGTGCTCGGCCAGCCGACGATGACGTCACGGGCTGTGCCAGTTACATGGCAGCGAATGTCATGGCAAGTAAAGACAGGGAGGTAAACTTGATTGTAATTTGGATTTTAATTAACTCTGTGTGGAAGTGTGGTTGTCGCGAAAACGCGAGAACAAAGGACCGGCCTGTGTGGTTGTTGTTTTGAAAGTTTTTTTTTTTCTGCACGAACGGTTTTTTTTCTCTTCTCTTTGTGTTTTTCCTTGCGATGACATTGCGAAAAGGCAAAATACGTTGGCGCTAATTGAATAATTGGCCATTGAAACTAAATTGCAAATAATCGTAACTGCGATATGCAAACTTCCGGACAGTGAGGACTTCACTTCCGGACTTCCGGATAGTGACGACTTACTGTCTTCTTTCTTTCTCGATTTTTTTAAACACAATGCCCCAATCCAGTCGTCGTTTACGACAGCGAAGGAAACGGCCTGTGTGGTTGTTTGAAAGTTTTTTTTTTTTTGGTCTGCACGTATGGTCACGCATGCATGGGCACGTGAGAGCCAAGGAATGGCCTGTGTGGTTGTTGTTTCTGGCACGTGGTTTGCAAGTTTTTTTGGGGGGTGGGGGGGTTGCACCGACCGCACTGGTTTATTTAAACTTCCGACCTGATTTTACTGCGACGTACTTCGAATCTTTAATGAGAATTTGTGTAGTCATGTTTTGTTGACCGTGTTTCATTTAAAACACGAATGAAGATTGTAAATCTCAGCTGTACTGAGGTCCGTCCCTGTAAGAATGAGCGAGCAAGAGCACCCTCTTGTGGAAATGTACGGAACTTCCGGCGATTTCAAAAATTCCTTTCCTACCTCGACTGCGCCTCAGACGACCTCAAATAATAGTTGTCGTCGTATATATGGCTTCTTCTTCCCTGCGGGTGGCATCGTTATTTGGAGGAGCGGGGAGGGAGAGCGGGGAGGGAGAGCGGGGAGGGGGAGCGGGGAGGGGGAGCGGGGAGGGGGAGCGGGGAGGGAGAGCGGGGAGGGGGAGCGGGGAGGGGAGCGGGGAGGGGAGCGGGGAGGGAGAGCGGGGAGGGGGAGCGGGGAGGAGAGCGGGGAGGGGGAGCGGGAGGGGGAGGGGGAGCGGGGAGGGGGAGCGGGGAGGGGGAGGGGGAGGGGGAGCGGGGAGGGGAGGGGAGGGGGAGCGGGGAGGGGGAGGAGGGGGAGCGGGGAGGAGAGCGGGAGCGGGAGGGAGAGCGGGAGGGGAGCGGGGAGGGAGAGCGGGGAGGGGGAGCGGGAGGGAGAGCGGGGAGGGGGAGCGGGGAGGGGGAGCGGGGAGGGGGAGCGGGAGGGGGAGCGGGAGGGAGAGCGGGGAGGGGAGCGGGGAGGGAGAGCGGGGAGGGGGAGGGAGAGCGGGAGGGGGAGGGAGAGCGGGAGGGGGAGCGGGGAGGAGGAGCGGGGAGGGAGAGCGGGGAGGGGAGCGGGGAGGGGAGCGGGAGGGAGGGGAGCGGGGAGGGAGAGCGGGGAGGGGAGCGGGGAGGGAGCGGGAGGGGGAGCGGGGAGGGGGAGCGGGGAGGGGGAGCGGGGAGGGAGAGCGGGGAGGGGGAGCGGAGGAGGAGCGGGGAGGGGAGCGCGGCTGTGCCGCTGCTGCAAATGACCAGGAGCTTGGGTGAGAGCAGGAATTTGTAAGTTGTTCAGAGTGCCGGCGATCACTCACCTGCTCTTGATGAATGACAACGCGTGGCATGGCAGGTGAACCTCAATGCGGTCATGAACGGATCTTGTTGACAAACGTGTTGTCCTTTTTAATTAAAGTACCCTCCCGGCTTCCTCCTTCCCTGCTTGAAGTGCCGTTGCAAAAAAAAAGAGGATGAAGAAGAAGAGTAAAAACGGAGTTTTATTCTTTGAACCCGTCTCTGACAAGCAGCTCTTCGCGGATTATTGGCGATGGCAAACAAGGTTTTGTGTGTCGCTTCGGCAAATGGCTCGGGAAAGAAAGATCGGGGATTTGGGATGAGGGATGTGGCAAGAAAACAAATAAATAAAATTTACGGTTTAACCCGTCACCGAGGCCATGTCGAGAAACGACCATTTTTTATCTGATACCCCTGTCCTGCCATGCCTCGTTAATTGCCTTTCAATGAATCCATCATCGTCATCTGTTGTTTCGGTTTGATCCCCAACAGATATCATCCTGTTGCAACAGCCTCGGGTTCAAGTCTTTGAGGTTCAAATCTCGACCTAAACTATAAACTGCCGTCCTGGTTATTCACGTGGCGGACGAGGCATCAGAGGGTGCGCCGTCCCTCGATTGGAGGTTAAGCTGGACGTCCCGGCTGCCGGCATCAGTTGGTGGATGAGATCCCACGGTGTTCTTCAACAAGAGTCGGCGAGTTCTCGCCGACATCCTGAACGAGTAACAAATCCTTGCTCGAACCTTCAGGGGGCACTGCATCAGCGGCACAGCTGCGCACCCCCCCCCCCCAGCAACTGATGCAATTTGCATCTGTGTGCTGCATTTGACCAAAAAAAGAAGAGAAAGCAGCAGATGGTGGTGATCGTATGGCAGCTTAGCCATCATTTCTTGAAGCACGACTGTGTCGCTGAAGCAGTGCCCCTCCACCAGTACACACACTGGAACTGGTATTCATTTCGCCAACCTCGGAAGGATGACAGGCTGAGTCAACCTCCTGGTGTATTAATTCAGCAGCCAACGGGGCTTGAACTCAGGACCCTAGGATCCCAAGCCGCCACCCTAACTACTGAGCCAACACCAGGCTTGCAGCAGGTCATATGGAGTATCAGAACTTGAGAGTGTCCTGTTTTGTCTGATCGTGTACTTCCTTTTAATCTGTAAAATGTTGCAACTATTGTGCGATTCGCCAATGAATGTGTGCTGATACTTTGTACGAGATTCTAAATCATTGCCTTGACCACCAGTGAGCAGCAAAGCCAATGGGAAATCGACCTGGAATATTTCTCGACATCAAACTTCTTCAGCAGCATCTGTTCTCCTGATTGGAGAAATGGTCGGCCGACTTCAGAATTCTTTTTGGGTGGCAAAAGGTGACCCTCTCAGAGTTTGCCCTCATTTCATCGTTCTTGGAGTTACCCCACACGTGCGAAGTGAAGGGGTGGGTTGAGCAATTTTTTTATGATCGAGGAACAACTTGATTTCAATTGATTGTGATATTTTGAACGAGAAGCGGGAAATGAAGCTGCAGTTTTTAACGCTACTTTGCTTCGGAATTCGTCCCGATCGCACATCCACAGAGAGGAATGAGATCTTTTTCTTTTCTGTTTTTTTTTTTGACTCTGTCTGCCTGGCAGTCAACGAAAATTGAAAAATCATTCCAAACAGGAAACGTACTATTTTTAAGGATGTCATAAAGGACACATACAACAGGCACGAATAACTAATGTGATATGACGTGTTCGATAAAGTGGTGTAAAAGACACCGCATCAACTGCGGTAAACGTCCGGATTTTTTTTTTCCTGCAACTTTAAAAACAAAATTCCATTTAATTATATATTTAAACAGTGTAGAACACAAATTGCCTTTTTGGCACTTTAAAACCCTTTGGTTTTGCAGGACTTGGCCATAATATTTTGGCATTTATATCATCTCGATCAAAGCCCCCGCCAATGTCCTTGTTTCTCAAGACTGCAATTCTATTTACAGGTGTATCTTCTTCATCGTTTCATCCAAGGCCTAGTTTCCACTAGATGGCCCAGGACCTCGACTCCCCTTCGGGAAACCTATTTGTGCTGAAACCGTGTTTAATGGGATTGTATTTTCTGAGCTAAAATCATAGTCATTCGGGTTTGAAAAGTCACGTTTATGAATCAAGTTGAGTCCCACGTCGAAGTACCTCTTGATGGTCCCCAGAAGAAGAAGAGGAAGACAATTGTTGTTACCCTCACCAGAGGAAAGGGTATTTCATTTGAGTCCGTCTATCTGTCTGTACATTAATGTGCATCGTAAGAATGTGAGTACCTCTCTAAAGTACGTACTATTACAACCAGCAAGCTTCCCATGGCCACACAGGATTCTCAACAGGGTAGGGATGCAGAAGGCAAAAATTGAAATGGTGTCTTCTGTCATCTCGCCAGAAAGCTGGAAGCAACAATTCCCATCTATTGCCACATCTGATGCAATGCAAATGCTCTCATGGCGGCGAGGTGCTCCACTTGAAACTGGTCGATATATACTAAATGGCCAAAAGTATGCGGACACCCCTTCTAATTGGTGGATTCTGCTGTTTCAGGCACACCCATTTCTGACAGGTGTACAAAATCAAGCACACAGCCATGCAATCTCCACCGACAAACATTGTCAGAAGAATGCGCCGTACTGAAGAGCTCAGTGACTTTCAACGTGGCACCGTTTTAGTCAAAGATTGCACCTTTCCAACAAGTCAGTTCGTCAAATTTATGCCCTGATAAAGTTGTCCCAGTCAACTGCAAGTGTTGTTATTGTGAAGTGGAAACATCCCGGAGCAACAACAGCTTAGCCGTGAAGTGGTAGGCCACACAAGCTCATAGAACGGGCCCGCCAAGTGCTGAAGCACGTAGCGCAGAAAAATCATGTCGGTTGCAACACTCACTACCGAGTTCCAAACGGACTCTGGAAGCAACATCAGCACAAGCATTGTTCGTGAAGAGCTTCATGAAATGGGTTTCCATGGTTGAGCAGCCACACACAAGCCTAAGATCATCAAGCGCAATGCCAAGCGTTGGCTGAAGTGGTGTAAAGCTCACCGCCATTGGACTCTGGAGCAGTGGAAACGCGTTCTCTGGAGTGATGAATCACGCTTCACCATCTGGCAGTCCAATGGACGAATCTGGGTTTGGCGGATGCCAGGAGAACGCCACCTGCTCTAATGCATAGTGCCAACTGTAAAGTTTGGTGGAGGAGGAATAATGGTCTGGGGTTGTTTTTCATGGTTTGGGTTTGGTGCCTCAGCTCCAGTGAAGGGAAATCTTAATACTACAGCATACAATGACATTGTGGATGATTCTGTGCCTCCAACTTTGTGGCAACAGTTTGGGAAGGCCCTCTCCTCTTTCAGCATGACTGACATGCCCTCCCCCCCCCCCCCATGCACAAAGTGAGGTCCATACAGAGATAATTTGTTGAGATCGGTGTTGAAGAACTTGACTGGCCTGCAGAGAACCCTGACCTCAACCCCATCAAACACCTTTGGGATGAATTGGAACGCTGACTGTGAGCCAGACCGAATCGCCCAACATCAGTGCCCGACCTCACAAATGCTCTTGTGGCTGAATGGAAGCAAATCCACTCAGCAATGTTCCAACATCTTGTAGAAAGCCTTCTGAGAAGAGTGGAGGCTGTTATAGCAGCAAAGGGGGTGGGTGGGACCAACTCCATATCAATGCCCATGATTTTGGAATGAGATGTTGGACGAGCAGGTGTCCACATACTTTTGATCATGCCGTGAATGTAGCTTTTTGATGTCTGGGGTCATAAAAATTCTATTGGCAGGGGTTTCTGCTTAGAAGCTGGTTACCGGCAACCCGCAGCCGTCTACTCAGAGAAAAAATGTCAAAGGTCGCCGCCTACTTCAGCACCGATTTTTCGGTTTATTTTTTTTTTTGTCACCACGAAATCTCTACACCCCGTTTTGAAATCCGAGACGAAAAGACATTAGTATTTCGATAAAAGCGGGCTTACTTTTACTGTTCGTACTCTCGCCAGGTCTAGTACAACACTGACCTAAAAATAACACAAGCAGCTAAAACATGCCTCCTGCAATTGAGAGTTCTCTGCTTTAGCCTCATTTTGGACTGTTGGCCTGATACCCTGCATACCATACAGCAATGACCTCAACAAAACAAAAACTTTGTAGGCCACGCAGTTTCGGTGCCGAAACGATGGCATCGAAACGAAAATCCCTGTTTGACTTTGGATTTTCGAAGAAGTCCAAAGACATGGGAGGTAAGCTTCTGGCCATCAGTAATTGGTCTAAACTTGTACTCTCGCGAATGCAACGTTGTTGTTGTTTCACGAAACACGTGTTTTACCTCGTACATTTTGAGCTTTTGTCAAGTGATGCGGCTCCAAAACACACGGTCACCCGTTGTGCCTTTTTAATTTATAAAGTAATTAACCTATCAGCTTAAAGCAGCTTTTGTACATCTTATTATTCGTGGTTATTTGCACTGAAAATCGCCATTTATTCACTGAAGTGAAGGCCAACTATGAGCAGCTGTGAACTGGCCAACTGAATACTGGTACCGCCGGTACATGCATGTACCATAGACTTGAACTAACTATACAGTATAGCTGAATTTTAGTCAACCAGTCAGTCAGTATGTTAATGCAACTCCATCCAGTATAGGCCTAACCACCTGATTTTGTGGAGTTTTCCACCCCAACAGCATGATAATATGAGAACTATTTCATGTCAGAAATCATGCGAGGATGCATCTCCAGCCATCTAGGATCCTTCGACTTCCATGGCCCTAGGCAGGCCCTGGACCCCGGCCATACAGCTGCGCTCGCTTCGCTCGCGGTGATGGTAACCTGCTACTTTTTAATGGAAACCTCCTACTCTAAAAAATAAGGAAACCCCTGTATTGGTGTCAAATCCAATGACCAATTACAAACGTATAGTACGAGAACGATGCGAGCACATCTATAAGTACGTCCTATTAGAATGCAAGTACAGTATGTCTATAAAGCATGCACTATTAAGAATGTGACTCCATCTTTAAGTACATGCATGAAGAACGCGAGTGTATCTATAAAGTATGTACCGGTGCTATAAAGTACGTAAAAATATGTCAACGTCAGTAAAATACGTACGATTGGAACATGAATCTGCAGAACAAAACCGAAAATGTATGCTGGTCTGCTTTTTGAACAAAAGCCTACATAGTGCATCGTCTCCACAAAAACACCAGCACACAAACACGCAAGCAACAACAAACACAAACTAGTCCTGGAGAGGGTCTGCAATCTCTGATTGTTCTTTCTAATTTTTGTTGTGGTACCTCCAAATTCAGAGAAGGTGATAACTGCAAATAGGGTTGAGGTGGTGCCCGGGATGTCTCGGTTGGGTTGAACCATTTGGTCGAATTGCTTGTCGGTAGTGTGGTTGTACCACGGACCCCAACGGAGAGGAGGGGTACAAGCATGTCAATCGAGAGTCATAAATCAGTTGGATGGATCAAGAGTTCTGGACATTGGAAAGCCTTTGACAATCTTGATCCCCTACATTGAAGTTCTGATGGACGAGGTGGAGACCCTGGCAATGGCTGAACGGACACGAGACGATCACCCAAACAAATGACAGAATTGGAGTCACACGGGGCGACAGGACCGACAAGAGAGCGGGCTGCCTTGTTTCCTCAAATCTTGCGGAGAAAAAGAGGTCTTTTCGCAATGACAACCGAGGAGTTTTGTCACACTGATGTGGTGAGGCATAAAATTGGTGTGGGGTTTTCCACCGTGACAAGTTGCAGAGTTACCAGGGTAACATAATCCCAGAGGTGGATTTGTTGCGTGCAACAGAAGCTCATAAGCAAGGCCCAGTCCCTTTCAAAGCATCAGGTCTCTAGCCTGGATAAAGAACCAAAGGTACAGTATTTCTGAAGGTCTTCCTAAACAGTGAAAAGGCAGTTCAGAAAGAAGTCAGATACAAACATACCTTTGCAGGACTATGAATTGGAATGAGTGAATTGGTTTAGTGTTGCAATGACTGAAAGAGAAGGTTTTCTTTCCTGTTTGAGTTTGGGCACTGTTTGATTTTATTCCTATTAATAAACAACATAAGGAAGGATCTAGCTCGTATCAACTTGCTGTTAGTATATAGGGGGAGGGGGTGGTGAAGGGGGTAAGTATCGGGGGCAGCATGAAGGGGTTTACATTGTGTGTTCCTTAAGGTTGAATTTATGAATGTTATGAATTAATCTGGCTTTATTATTCACCTTCGACGAGTCTGAATAATGAGCGATGGTGGATTAAGTTGCTGTTTAAATTGAGTAATGCTCTTCTGATTATTTTAGCAATGTATGGAAATGTGATTTTGAATGTATATATTTACCTTTGCCACCAAAGGTGGACTGAGGTCATATTTTCACCCCTGTTTGTCTGTCTGAGTGTTTCTTTGCCAACAGGATATCTCAAAAAGTTGTGGACGGATTGGTCATGTGGCAAGGACGAATTGATTCGATTTTCATGAAGATCCGAATCTGGATACGATGATTTTTGAAGTGATTTTTCACCATTGAGAGATGGCTCGGGCCAAAAACGAAATACAGCACGTCTGAAAAAGTTGTGGACAGATTCGGATGAAATTTGGTGGACGATGGGTGCGTGATGAGGATGAACCGATTCGATTTTGGTTCAGGTCGGGATCCAGATCATGCCCATCAGTGAAATGCAAAATGTAAACTGGACAGCCTGGCAGTGGGATGTGCTCTACCGAATGCCATTCTAGTTAATTTTATTAATCTGCACCAGGTGTCGGTTTGGTTTACATGCTCTTGATTTTGATGTTGAAGTATTGTATCTAACAAATCCAGAGATTACCTTTCATAAAACTAGTTTCCCGAAACCCATTCATGGGTCGCCGAGAACTTCCTCTTTGGACCGTTGTGTCAGTGTCGTAACTGCACTTGTATTCAGAACTACACTCTAAGGCAGTGCAAACGACGTTGTAAAGATGCTTTACATGCAAACGACGGTTGTAAAGATGGAAACATGACTGAAGTTTCATTCTATTTCATACAACCGGAAAGAACCTCTTAAAAATGGGGAAGCTTTGGATACGAAGCAAATAAAGTTCACCCCAAGATCTAAAGTCGTTTATCCAACTCACGAATGTCTGAATGAGTCTTATGGTGTACCTTGTGAATTAGCCCAATGACCTGCTCTTCCTCATCCCTTGTCTCTTGCAACTACTGCAGGAAGAAATGTGGATCATCTCCTCTTTCATGAATATGTAGATTCATCAACATGATTTCTATTCAAGGAGGTTCTCTCAAGTATATTCTTACTTTTTAGTGTGCGTGGAAGAACTAATACACTGAATGGATCAGGACCCAACAGGACAAAAGGAACAGTATTAGGGGGGGTGGAGGGGTGGTGATGGTTTGCGATCGTGGCTGATGTGGTTTGTCCAAGACCTAGCAGGACAAAATGTGGTTTGCCCATGAAAGATTGTGGCTGATGTTGAGACCCAGGAGTTTGAATGATTGAACTTCCTCATGAGGATTGTTAAAAAAGGTAGATGAGAGGGGTTTGCCATCTGGTTCTTAAGGAGAGAGAGTGAGAGTGTGAAATTTGTCAGGATTGAAAGAAATATTCTAAATGTTTGTCCAACTTGTGATTTTTGTCAAGGTCTGAAGAGAGGGAAGACGCTGCAGCCTTCCTGTCTGAAGGGTGAGGGATATCACGGCACAGGGTGGAGTCATTAGTAAATCGATAGAGGATTTTCCGGTGAGTCGGAGATATCATTGATGAAGATCAGGAAAAGGAATGGGCCCAGAACACTGCCTTTGGGCACTGCAGTCTTGACAGGGACAGGAGATTAAAAAAAAATATTCCATTGAGAGCCAGATGTTGGTTTGGAGAGTAGAGGAAGTAAGCCATGTGTGGAGTTGGCCTTGGATGTCATTGGCAGACAGTTTGGAGAGCAAGGCAGGATGCCAGACTGTATCAAAGCACGAGATATGTCCAGAGAGATGACCCTGATCTCCTGTGTGACAATGAGGGCCTCCATCCATTGTTGGGAGAGTAGAAACAGCATGTCCAATGTAGAATGACCTGATCTGAAACCCAATTGGTGATCTGAGATGAGGTTGTTGGAGAAAAGGAAGGATTTCAGATCAACTGCAATGATGGATTCCATGACCTTGTTTGGAATTGCAAGTAAGCTGAAAGATCTGTCGTTGAGGGGATCAGGTTTTGCACCTTGTTTATGTAATGTTGTGATGTTGGTTGATTCCCAAGCAGATGGAGGATGACCTCAGGCAAGTTAATGATGGAGTGAAAAGGGCAAAGAGAGGATTTCTAAGAGCAGCAGAGCAGGTTTTTAGCACACTTTGTCAGGGCAACTTGCAAAAATCCCTCTCTTCCTTTGCACCCTCCTCAAAATGGCTTCAAGTGTACCGATAATGTCTCCCAGCTCGAATTGCTCACCTTTATCTTGGTGGGTCATCCCAAACTGGAAGATATACTCTTCCCCAATTCCAGTTGTAGATATAAAGGCAATCTCCAAGGCCCGCAAACCATCCATTGCAGTGGAATTGGCGTTTTCATCCAAAGTCAAATGATTAACAACCTTTTATATTCCTAACAATATTTATAACCTAACAATATCCCATTAATGTTTGGACCACAATACAAATTAAAAAACATAATCTGAAGACTATCTGGTGGACAGAAAGCAATATTTAATTACTTTTGTGACGTGATTGGTCATTATAATTATAGCAGGGCATTTAAAAAAAAAATTAAAGAATCACAATAAAATGCAATTCTCATTGGGCTTAAAAACAAATGTTTGATGTCTTAAATATGAGAATCGATGATGAAATGAAATAACCTGTTAAAAAAAATATATATATATGGAAAAAAATTTGCAGAAAATATCACAAATATAATCGTCACTTTGTCATTCGCAGATACTCACCTTGTCTCATGTCTTGTGATGTGAAACGTGACTCTGAACGCTCTTCTCATAACAGATGTCCCCCAGCACAGCGAGTAAACACTGAATGTACAAATATAGCAGAAGATGCAAGTGTCGGCTTACATTGGATATGGAACTTACAAAATGTTTTAACCTCCTTCTTCCGGAGGTAGCACGTGGACACAGGTAGCATCATTGGCTGATGACGTGGCTGCGTCGCTGATGCTGGTTTGGGCAGGAATTTATTATTTGTTCATAGTGCCGGCAATAGCTCACCTACTCTTCGTGAAAGACACCGTGGGATCTTTAACATCCACCAATTAATGCCAGCAGACGGGACGCCCAGTTTAATGTCCATCCCGGAAACAGCACACAATGATGCCTTGCCCTGCCTGCGAGACACCAGGATGACAGTTTATAGCTGGGCCGAGATTCAAACCCAGGGAAGACGGCTCAGAGACGAATGTGTGTACCTCTCGGGCAGGCTAGGCCATCCTACCAGCCCATGTCTTAACCCTCGAGAACCCACAAAATGTTCTGGGTGAACAAAAAAATAACCCATGGGGCTCCAGAGGGTTAACCTCGATCTTCAACACTCATGCACTGAAACCACATGGCTAGTCAGAACCGGTGAGTAATGTTGGAGTGGAGTTCGACTGGATTCCCTATTTTCCTTAAACACAAGACCAAGAGTCAGAGTTGGGAGGGAAGGAAACCTTGGAACTCAGACTCAGCTTTCCCAGACTCAATGACATCACTCAATATGCGTTCATGATAATCTCAGTAATTCTGAATTCCTCCATTGCTTTCTCTGTTCTGTTACCTCTGATCTCGCTCGAAACGGTGGGAAAGGAGTCTGTTATAACTTTTCAATTAGGATTCCTTAAAATCAACAAAACGCATATCCACGGAGGAATCCTTGATCGTTCGAGCCATTCAATGAAGGCACGTGCTATCATATCAAGGAGGCCTTCATCACACACGTTCCAAGACGGGTTCCATTTCCAAGGCGCACGCTCTTCTCCTCTTGCTTGCATCAGTGTTACGTTTCTTGCACAGGGGATCATAACCCTCCCCTCTGAACAGGTCCTGTGCATGACTTAAACAGGGTGGATGGTGGAAGACGGGGTAGTGGAAAACAGGAGCGGACAACTTCCTCGTCCTCCCACGAGCTTCTCGCATTTCGCCAAAGTGTCAAGCAATATGCCATAGTCGTTCCCAATTAGCCGAGTATGCTCTTCCCCTCAATCCCCAGTGACAGCAAAACATGAGAAGAGGGTATTGCTTAATGAGGAGGCTCCAGTCACATCTCACAGGCATTGTGGAGTGTATTTTAATGTTACCCTTTGAAGGAAGTGCTTCGCTCGCTCGTGAATTTTAGAACTCTCCTCTCTCGCAAATCAACATGGCCACTTCTGTGCCTCTACATGGTATGTGCGGCTTGCTTCCTTGCTTGACACAAAGCATTTAAAGACAAATAATGCTGGGGACACTCTGACCCAACACTCTGAAAAGATAAATCAAAAAAAACTACACCCGCACTCGGTAGAGGGCACACCTCCGCCAGGCTGAACAGTTTACATTTTCTACGCCACTCATAGGTCGGATCTGAATCCGGACCTAAACCAAAATCGAATCGACTTGATCTTGTCACCAAACCAACTCATCCACCTAGTTTTGTCATAACTCATCCACAACTTTTGAGATATCATGCTCAATATCGTTTTGACCCCATTACTCAATGGTGAAAAATCACTTTAAAAATGTTTTAAATTCGAGTATCCGGATCCGGATCTTCACCAAAATCAAACCGATTCTTCCTTGTCATACACGCAACCTGTCAACCAAGTTTCGGCCTAATCCGTCCACAACGTTTTGAGATATCCTGCTCATCGATAGATCGGCTGGGTGACAGTGACAGACAGACAGTGGTGAAAACATAACCTCCATCCACCTTTGATGGCGGAGGTAATAATTTGGGTTTTGTTCCCCAAACCAACGATAAACGATCGTTCTAGTAATTTTTCAGGCCAGAAGGTGTTGTATCAATGAGAACGCTATTCTTTTGATGAGATGTGAAGCAAGCCATCCTATCTGTTGGCATTCACTGGTGGAGTGGGGCTGACAGGGTGGCCAAGACTTTGAGGTACCCATACTCGCCTCTAAGATGGCTAGCCTGGGTTCGAATCCAGACCCAGCTATAAACTGTCATCCCAGTGTTTCACAGGCAGGGTGATTCATCAATGTGTGTGCCGTCCCTCAGATGGACATTAAACGGGAGTCCCATCTGCCAGGATTCAGTGGTGGACGTTAAAGATCCCACGGTGTCCTTCGCGAAGAGTAGGCAAGCTATCACCGGCACCATGAACAAATTACAAGCTGGTAATCATTGAAATATATAATTCAATAGAAATTCCTGCCCAAACCGACAGAGAGCACTGCATCAGCAGCACGGCCGCACCCTGAGCCAATGATGCTACCCCACAGCCTGGTGCTGCATACGAATGAAGAAGACTGGTGGAGTTTCAATATCCCACAGTTGTGTGCCAGTTTCTTGGCACAATCCTGGCAAAATTCCTGCCCTGTTTTTTGCAAAATGATTACCAACTTCCTGGAATGATTACCAACTTCCTGGAAACAAGGGGTCACTGCATCAGCCTGGAAACAGGGGGTCACTGCATCAGGGGGTCAATGAAAATGATTACCAACTTCCTGGAAACAGGGGGTCACTGCATCAGCAAGGTAGCCATTACTCCAGAAATGATGCAAGCCTTCAGCCAGATGCTGTACATGAGTAGGGTGAATATACTGGTTCTGGCTCACTTTTCCCCATGTAAATGAATGGGGGATTTTCAGCGATTCATATTTTTTTCCCTAAAAATAAACCCCCTTTTTATCCCAAGGTATATTTATTTGTCTCCCCTTTTAACCTGGGGACACTTTTTTTTTCAAATAATCCATGCAATAAGATAAAGATTTGTTAAAGGTGATTCGAAAAAAATATCTGAAACGTCTAAGCCTCGGGACACTCTTTATCAAATAACCGATGCATATTGTTTCGCTCACTCATTGAACCTATAAAGATTTGTTCATTCTCAAATTCCTTCAATAGTTTAATTTTCTTTGCACAATAATCCCCATCTAAAATATTGAAAAACAAAACATTTGAATCTTTATATTTTTAAGATACCCCTTTTGTGCTATTACGAAATGATAAACTTCTCTTAATGCTCTTGTTTGACCACCTCCTGAGCCACATATCATTTTGAGATTATAGTAAATTGTTTTTTCATTGTTCAATTGATAACCATCAAAGTTTTCAGTCCATTCAAGGATATTCATTTTTTTTCTTTACATCCTCTAACTTACCACTTTTTAAATTGATTCGCTTATTTGTTTTATTTACCTCTGTTTTAGTTATTTTTTCAATAAGACTTATTTGATATTTTTCACATTCATTATGTTTTCCATTTATATACCAAGACTGAGATTTTCTCCACTCTTTAGTTTGATTAATACTTGGTTTGACCATTTATATATTGCAAAAAACGCAAGGTAGCCCTTAAAAACCCTAACCCATCTTCCCATCGTTAAAACACAATCTATTCTATTCACTCTATCATACAATATCCATATGGAACACAATCTATTCCATTATCTAAAATAAATCTCTTATCATCAAAGGCTGCTAATGTCTTTTTATTTACTTCTTCACTATATATGTTATGATTATAACTTCTTATTGTATTCATTTTCCTATATTCTTCTTTCTTATTCATCAAACAATTATAATAATTTCTAAAAGTTATTGATTTCTTTATTACATATTTCTTTATTCCCTTTAACCTCTTATCAATCTGATCACCATACTTATAAGCATATGCCTTTGCTCTCAATCCAATAAACTCACTCATTACTTTTCCACCCAACTCATCCTTAAACTTACCAATAACCTTTTCATTCTTTTTGGAAAATAACTCAGTCTTCTTGCTGAAATTACTTGTATCATATACTCCAATATTTTTCTTCATATCTTTATAAACATCATCAGTTTTTATATCTGGGATAAAACTATCAGTGTCCATATACAACAATGAAACATTTTCACCATATTCTTTCTTTAAGTCATTATACAAATAATCATACATCAATATCTTTGATAAATCAAGAACTGCTGTTCCAGTATAAATTGGTTTATCCATTACAATACTTTCCTTTTTCATATGAATTGCAGAAAAGTTCTCTGAAAAAACCTCTTCTCTTTCAAAACTTGGTTTATTTATCAATCTTGAAGCTTCTTTCCAAGATGTTGCGAATCTAATGTTTTGCCTGTTTCTAACATTTTCCACAGTCTTTTCAAATACAGCATTATTCATTAATTTATAAAAGTCCCCTTCAAATTTTACTTTTGTATTTGCTCTCATATCTGTATTGAATTGAATATACTTTTTCACCCAAGGACTTTGTTTAAATTTTAAAACTCTATGAATTTTAGCTACTCTCAATCCTTCTCTCAAAAACAGTTTTAAGCTTCTCTGATGCAAAACATATCCCTCTTTATCATAGAATGTTGTTAATAACTTTTCTGTTGATTTGCCTTTAATATTAAAACTTTTATGATAATCACTGAACCATTCTTTCTTTGGGGTTTCTTTCTCACATGCAAAAGGAAGGTCTTTATGCTTATTATGAAGATCACTCGGGTACCTCAAATCAACTTCAAAATAATAACCTTCTTCTTCGTCATTCAATTCCTCTTGAGAAGAAATAACAATATTCATCAAAGCCTTTTCATAATCCTTTTCTTCCACCCACTCTAATTTACCATAAGGCAGAGATTGAGACATTGCCCATCCATACAAATTATTAGCATCAAAATACATCAAATAATTACTATCTTTTTCACTATCATAATTTGGAAGATATTTATTATTTGCTTTAGCATATCTTTTTGAACATACTTGTGATATTCCACCTCTCTTGGACTTCTCAATCATCAAAAGCATATCAACATCACTGATTAAGTCTATATCTTGTTTTGTCATTTTCAACATTGCACTCCAAGCTAAACCAGGAGCTGTGAAATAGTGGGCAGGATCTAATCCATAACAATTTTTATTATGACAGAGTGATCTGAAAGCTTCAAACACATCAGCTAACAATAAAACATGTTTTTAGATATAAATCATGATATTCTCCAAGGTTCTTTATCGTAAATATTTTCCATATTTCTTGTGCGTGTTTATATTCCTCATCACTTATCTCTTCTTCAGAAAGGTTATTATAGAAACTTTCTTTTGAAGGAAGTTGTGTTTCTTTAAATCTCAAAAATGAATCCATATAATCATAAGGATAAATTCCCTTACTTGTAAGAATTTTCTCTTTACTTTGAATTTCATTCCTTGTTTGAATTTCCTCTCTCGTGAGAATTCCTTCTTTAATCAGAATTTAATCTTTAATCAGAATTTCCTCTTTAGTTAGAATTTCATTCATTGTTCGAATTTTCTTTATAATTAGAATTTCATCTTCAGTTAGAATTTCTTCATTAATTTCCTCATTAATTCGAATTTCCTCTTTACTTTGAATTCTCTCTTTAATCTGAATTTCCTCTTTAGTGAGAATTTCCTCTTTTGGAAAGAATGAATTAAGATTTGGAAAAGAGTCCGTGGAGCTTAGATTTGATGCGAGGTAGGCTAGTGGTGTTCCCGTAAACTTGTAAGAATCTAGAAACCTAATACGAGTTAAAGGTTTTGTGAATATCATTTTTGTAAATGAAATATACTTTTGACTTGTGTTTGTTATGGCAGAAATATTCCCTGGTGTTTTTGAAAGTTCATTTATAAATAGATGTGTATCATAGTTGGCGCTGTTGTGAAGAAAGACTGGAATAAAAGAAGGTAATTTATAATTAAGATTACAACAGGAATGAGCGGGACCTCTATATTTACCAGTAAGATGACAATGATCCCTAACTTTAGACTCCTTTATTTCCCCCTCACAAATATGACAGATATTGTTCTTTCTAAATTCTAATTTTTCTTCTTTGGTTAATTTCATCGGTTCATTTGTTTCTTTCATTAATTTAGTGAGTCTTATACAATCCTTTTCTAATCGTTTTACAAACTCTTGTGAAGCTTTTTTTCCACGATAATGTTCAAGTTTATTTTACTTTTCTCCAACAGATGATTTGATATAATAACAGAAACCACAAGGAATATGTTTTTGATATTTATTTGTATATGATTCTTTTGGATTAGGAGAAGCAGCATTTATCTTTTTTAGGATACATTCAAAATCAGCATATATCACAAATGGGTGCATGATAGATTTATTATAATCTTCAAAAGAAATCTTTTCACCAGGTTTAGGCATTGTAATTACAGCTGATTTATGATTACTACAATATTTTGAATGTTGTTCCAATCGTTCTTTTGTATGAAATGAATTAAGACATCGCTTACAAGGATATATTTTGTTTGCTGTTCTGAATACCTGAGAAGAGATTAATCTTGATAAATTATTGATGTATGTGTAATGTGAATTATTTCCAACACTAAAACATAAAAGATCAATGTGTGTTTCTTCATTTTTATAGTTGTTTGAAATTTTTAATATTTGAACTTTGTTTGTATCCGTTAATCCATATACATTAATAGAAAGATTATTCTTTTTCTCAAATTTAGGAATATCTGTTAGTGGCATTGGGAATTTAAAATCTTTAATGTCCAAGGTATTCTCATATTTCATATATTGTTTTACTCTTTCTGAATTACATTTTGGTGGATGAAAGTGAGCAAGAACAGACCAGAGAAAACATTTATTATCATTGTTCTTAATATTAACAACTGCCTTCTTTAGTTTTATTTCTTTTGGTAATTCAATATAAGAAGAAGCTTTAAGAGGGTTTGATTTTAGAATGTGTATATCTAAAAAGATGATTTTTTTAAAATATTGAATCCACTTCCTACCACTGTATTATCAACATCCTCCTCTTGTTTTGATAGTTCTTCATAAACCCCACTATTCAAAAAATCCTGAAATGATGTTATAAAATGAAGATCTGTTCTCATATAAGGAGTTTGTTCTTCATCTTGTCTTTTCATATTCATTTTCACTCCCATATAAAACTTTAAAGTTTTCATTTCTTTTAATGTCTTTTTAATAACTTTTTCAACATCACGTTTCACTATTTCAATTGATTCAGCTATTGATGATGGACCGGGTTCTCCAAATTGAAAAATCCTTATTTTTATATGCCCTTTAAATGCCCCATCAGTGTTTTCAATATAATAGTCTCCCTTTACTTTAAACTAATTTTTCTTGTGTTTTTGTGATTGAAGATGTTTATTATAACTTCTCTTTAAAACATCCTTTGAACAGATATCACAATGTTTTCTTTCCAACTCAAGAGGAGATATTTTATGAAAGAGATTAAATGTGTGTTTGTTGGTTCGGAGGTGTTTTCTGTAATGTTTATATTTGTGATTACAAACATCGCAGTATGTTGTATTCACCATATTTATATAATAAATCTTTGCTTAAACTAAAATTTTCTTGAGGAAAATTTCGTTTATTTTACTATTTTACAGGTGAATCTGTGCTTAAAACCATTTTATCCTCCAACTTTTTCACTTAATAAATACAATGTTTAAAGACACAAAAGACAAGTTTCAATCAATCTCTTCATTTGTTAAAGATACTGAGAAATATGTCAAGGATGTAAAATTGAACAAAGATAAATATAACAACTATTGGATAAAAACAATTATGTTAAATAATATGAGTTCTTCAATTTCCTTCAGTGGAAGGGCTTTTCGTATACCTGGGAGAACATCAATTAAAGTATCTCTAACAAAAGTTTCTCCTCTCCTTCTGGTAATATATTCAAAACTAGAAAAAGCAATGAAACAAGAAAAAGTATCAAAAAACAAAAACCTTATGGATGAAGCTTTAGAAAGAAAAGATAAGACCATCTGTAATATGCAAGGAGAAATTTGTATTTTTTTCAACAACCCTAAAGATGTAAATCCTGATGAAATAAAAGATGTTAATATATCAGGTGAAATGACATTTCGTTCAATAGTAGTTAACGATCATTTTAAAATTACCTTTAATATAAAAAATGTTGTCGTTGAATCTGGTAATGAAAAAAAGTATATTGATATCGATGGTAATATTATTAAATATGAGTCAATATACAACTGAAAGTATAGATGAATTTCAGTTTAAGTAAAGTTTTACTTTATAAATATGCTAGACTTTCCTGATTCTCCATATGACAAATTTGAGAATTGTCCTGCGTGTGAAAGACGGGGATTAAACACAGAGTCAAAAGCCTATAAACAATGTATATTCTGCGATTGTCTTCGAATAATTGATAATAAAAAATATAAAAAGGAAAATAATTCTTTTAGATTTACACCAAAAATGAATTACTTTACAAGATTGATTAGAGAAATGAATGTAAAGTATGAGGGTGATAACACACCTTTTCTTACAAGGGTTTTCTTACAAGGAGATCTGCTGCTCTTCCTTCGCTCCAATTGGTTCTTCTGACCACGTCCTTGTTAAAGTGGACATCTCTCTGGCTGTTATCAGAGAACCACCTCACTGCCGTCGAGTCTGGCATTTCACTCAAGCCGACTGGCAGGGTCTCCGAGCAGCCATCAAACTTACAGACTGGTCTCCTATCACTACTTTCTCAAACATCAACTCATCCTGGGAATTCTTTCAAAGAAACTTGCTCTCCCTCATGCACAGATTTATCCCCTCTCGTGTTCAGTTGTCTTACCCTTCCTCCCGCCCTTGGTTTACTGAAGCTTGTGGCGAGGCAGTTGTCCTGAAACAACTTGCCTTTGCCTCATGGAAAGCAAACCCAACTGAGGGCAATCTCAGTTCTTTCCACAAAGCTCGGAACAAGTGTGTATCTACCCTCAGGAGAGCCAGAAAACAACATCTTTCTCATCTCAAGTCTGAACTCTCAAACCTCTCTCCCTCCTCAAAATCCTGGTGGCGTTTAATCAAATCTGTTTCTGGTGTATGTTCCCCCTCCATCCCCTCCCTGACCTCAAGTGGCCGCACTGCTGATTCCACACGTGATAAAGCTGAATGTCTAAACTCGGTGTTTGCAGCTAAATCTTGTGTCCTAAACCCATCACTATCTCTACCCACTTTACCCAGTCGCACCCAACTGTCCCTGGACTCTGTATCCTTTTCTCCCGACAAGGTGGAGAGCTTGCTTTCAAACCTCGAGTCAGATTCTGCAACCGGTCCAGATGGCATCAGCCCACGTGTCCTCAAAGCCTGCTCTTCTGCTCTTGCTCACCCTCTCTCTGTTCTATTCACCCTCTCATTTGCCCAAGGTCATCTGCCATCTGCTTGGAAATCTGCTAACATCACTGCCCTGCATAAAAAGGTGCAAAAACAGATCCCTATAACTACAGACCAATCAGCCTTCTCCCAATCATCAGCAAGGTGATGGAATCCATCATCGCCTCAGATATGAAATCCTTCCTCTTCTCCAATGGCTTGATTTCCAATCATCAATTTGGTTTCAGACCAGGTCACTCTACCCTGGATATGCTGCTTCTGCTCTCCCATCAATGGATGGAGGTCCTCAATGCCAGACAGGAAATCCGAGCCGTATCCCTGGACATATCACGTGCTTTTGACACAGTCTGGCACCCTGCCCTACTCACCAAACTCTCTTCCCATGGTATTCAAGGCCATCTCCACTCATGGCTCGCAGACTTCCTCTCCTGTCGCAGTCAACATGTGGCCCTAAATGGAGTTCTTTCATCCCCTCTTCCTGTGCAGGCTGGAGTTCCTCAAGGTAGCGTTCTGGGCCCTGTTCTTTTTCTGGTTTTCATCAATGATCTCTCGGACTTTCTGGAAAATCCTCTATTTCTCTTTGCCGACGACTCCACCCTCTGCCGTACCATCTGTCATCCCTCAGACCGGCAAGCAGCAGCTTCTTCACTCACTGCAGATCTGGATAAAATCACAAACTGGTCCAACACGTGGAACATGTCTTTCAATCCAGACAAATCTCACACTCTCACTATGTCTCTTCGAAAGGACCGTTTACAAAACCCCCCCATCCACTTTCTCAACAATCCTCTGGAAGAAGTCTTTTCTTTCAAGCTTCTCGGTCTCACTATCTGCCATGACCTTTCCTGGGAAAGTCACATTTCCAACCTCGCCTCAAAAGCCAGTCGCCGACTGGGAATCCTCCGTCGTGCTATGTCCTTCCTCGGCCCTCTTGAGCTCCTGACCACTTACAAAGCTTTTATCCGTAGCCTGATGGAGTACTGCTCTCCCCTCTGGGCTGGTGCTCCTGCCTCCCACCTTTCTCGGCTTCACGCTGTCGAAACCAGGGCATTTAAGATCATCGGCATCTCCCGCAATGAAGCTGAGTCTTTGGGCCTCTCACTCAATCACCGCAGGTTGGTCGGTGGTCTTTCTGTCTTCTACCGACTCCTCTCCAGCCTTGCCCCCCCTGCTCTCTCTGCGATTTGTCCCCACCACATTTCCACAGGGCGCTCAAGGTCCGCCAACAACCCCTTCTGGTAAAACTACCAAAATCACGAATCACTGCTCATCTTCACTCTTTCATTCCTCTTTTTTCCCGCCTTTGGAATAAACTTCCTCACTCTATTCTTTCCCATTCTTCCCTCCAGGCTTTCAAAACAGCTGTTCACCACCACCTCTTATCTTCCCCCATCCAAATCCTCGATCTTTTCTACCCCCGATAATCCACCCAAGCCCACTTCCTTCATTTCTCCTACTTTCCTTCCTGAAAGTCCCTGAAATGTCCATCTTCTCTTCGCCATGTTCCCCGTCCCATCCCCATCCCTCTCCCTTCCACAGTTCACCTAATGTGTCTGTTCCCCACTGTTTTGTCCCTTCCACTCCCGCCCTCTTGTCTCATGCCTCCTTGCTGTGAGTTGTGTGTGAGCTCTCATACGAGCCTCGACCAAGGTATACAAAAAAAAAAAAAAAAAAAAAAGGGAAGAAACTGAACGTATAAGAGAAATGTTCAAAGGATTGTTGTTATATATTATTCATGGATGTAATTTTCAGGGAAATATCAACACAAGATATTGTATAAATAAAATAATGGATTATCTTGAAATTAAACCTGAGCTTAGGATAAAATATAGAGTTTCTAAAAAAGCCAATAATAAATTAAATAACCTGTTTTCCAAATATATAAATGAATGATTTTTTACCCATTTGGGAAAATAAGATAAAATTTAACAACCATAAAAATCTCCCAAATTCATTAAGATGTCTCATAGTTGGTTCAAGTGGATGTGGAAAAACCTGCTTACTTTTAAAGATGCTCCTCACTCCCAACTTTTTACATTATGATAATTTAATAATTTTCACAAAGTCGAGTTTTCAACCAGAGTATCAACTACTCTCACAAGGTTTTAATGCTGGTCTTCAAAAAGAAGATATAATCGGTTAATTTAAACGTCAAAAAAACCTAAATGATTATAACATTGAAGATATAATTCAACTATTTTGTGATACACAGAGATGTAAAAAGAAATCAAATCCTATAACTTGTATTCTTAGTGATAATACGGATGATATCCCGTCTCCCCAAGATTTGGATAAATCAAAAAAGAACCTCGTTATCTTTGATGATTGTGTTAATGAGAGAAACCAAACGGTAATGGACAGCTACTACACAAGAGGGAGACATTCTTCTTGTAATTGTATTTATCTTAGTCAATCGTACTTTCAACTTCCTCGTCGTTCCATCAGAAACAATGCTAATACTTTTATTTTATTCAAGTTAAATTCAATAGATATCAATAATTTTTGGAGAGATAATTGTTCTAGATAATGTAGTAAAAAGAAATTTGAGGATTACATCAAGCACACGACTGAAAAATGTAAATATATTGTTGTGAAACAAGATGAGATATTAAGGGATATATTTTTTGTTTTATAAACAATTACATATATAAATGACAACTATTATTGTAAATCTTGTGGGTAAATCTGCTTCTGGAAAAAACTTTCATAAATCAAGGTTCTTGTGTAGTACAAATGAGAATATTGTAAATTTACTTGAAAAACACCCCGTGATACGCATTGTATCAACAACAACTAGAGCAATAAGACCTGGAGAAGTAAAAGGTGAAGATTATCACTATATTTCAGTGGAGGAACATATGCGATTGAGGAATGAAGGTCAAATATTTGAGGAGGTTTCTCTTGGTACAACAAAATATTCACATTGTAAGAGTGAGTTAAGGAAACTAAAATCTGGTGGTCTTGGGATATTAGAAACTAATCCAGAAGGAACGAGACAAATTATTAACCATCTGAGCGGAGTGAAGATTTTATCATTCGGTTTTGATGTTGATGAAGAAACTCAACGCAAACGTATGAAAAGCAGAGATGCAAGTATTAGTGAAGAAGAAATTACAACTCGCATTAATGTTAATAAAGAATTTGATGAAATATTTAAAGAAAAGGATTTATTTGAACACATCGACTTGAATGATGAAGAAAAGGAAAATTTCCCTGTTGATCTTTACAATTCATGAAATGATATTTTACAATAAATAAATGGATGCAAAAGAAAGAGCAAGAAGATTTAAGGAACATCAAGAGTTGGTTTCAAAAGTTGTAAAACAGCAGGAAGACATAAAGAAGAAACGCAGACAGAAACTAATGGGCGAAGAAGCATTTGAAAGAAAACAAGAGAAATTTTTTAAACCACTTTTAAAAACTTCCCAAGAAAAAAATGAAAGATGTTTTCACAGTTCCCACAGTAGAATATACTCCTAAAAAACTTCAAATGTTAAAAGATTTTGATCAAATGATGGAGGAAGAATTAGAGCATTGAGGAGAATTAAAGGTATATGATGATGAAGGTTTATTTCAACAACTGGAAGAGATTAATCAACCCCCTGATTATATTGTGAATGCTCTTCAAAACAATGAATATTCAGCGGATTCAAAAACCAAAGCAGGACTCATTCCAACAGAACAACCAGCAATATTTCATCTTATTCAAGAAAAGGTATTGATATTTAATGATGAATTAAGGTTCTTTGGTTCTGCTCAACCCCCTGTTAAACCAACTCCGAGATTAATGTTTCTTCTCACAAAAGATGGAAGACAAGGTTCAACTGTGAGGGATGAATCAAAGTATATTGATAAACCATTGGATATGAAAAATAATGATGATAGAGTATATATTGATCTGCTGAACACTCAAAATTATAGGGTTAGTATTTCTAGTAAAAGTAGGAAAAATGAGAAGGAGAAACACATTATTCAGGCTTTAAGTATCCTTGGTTCAGGTATTAGTTTTCTTCCAAATGACCCATCGCAATTAGTTAATAGGCTGTTATTGTTGTTAGGTAGTAAGAACGCTGGAAATAACAATTGTTTTAATGAAGCATCAGCCATTTTAGACCAGTTGATGAACATGAAAATAATTAATAAATATCAATATAAAGACATTTTATCTCATATTAAATAAGATGAGAAGCACAATCCTTAGTTTTAATTTCACAACAAGCGACCACACATCTTCATTCCCATACCCACTACAACTTGACCCAAGAAAAGAATATGAGGCATCTTTATTGTCCATGGAAACTTATAATACCTTATTTAATATAACTGATAAAAATGACAAGTTTAGTTATAATCCCGGAAGTGGATACAAAACGATAACGGTCTCACCCGGAGCACATGAGATTTCTCAAATATCTTCCGAAATTGCTCGTCTTATGAAAGAACAGGGTGATGAACCAAAAAATATTGTTATAGACATTCAAAAACATACTTCAAAATCAACGATTAAAGTTAAAAATAACTACAAGGTTGATTTCACAATTGATAATTCATTTAGAGAGTTATTAGGTTTCTCCTCAAAAAAGATTGAAACTAATGGGACGTTTTACAGTGATAATGTCATTCAAATATCCTCAGGAATAAATTCGGTGTTAATTCACTGTGATTTGATTGATGGTGCTTATAATGATGGAAAAAAAGCAAATGCAATATTTTCATTCAGCGCATACTCAACCCCAATTGGTTATAAATTCAATATGGAACCCAAAAATTTGGTTTATCTCCCTGTGTCAGGAAAAACCATACACAGAGTAAATTTTAGGATAACCGACCAAGATAATCGTATGATTTCTTTTAATGGAGAAGTTATATCCATCAGAATTCACCTATGTGAAGTTTTCCAATAAATAAATACGATGGTTATTGTGAGGAAACACGAGTTGGGAAAATATAAAATAATTACAGGGGATGGGATGTTCCTTTCCCCATACTACAAGGGTGAAGGTATGTATCTTGGTAGAGGATACTATAAACCTAAGAGACAAAGGGGTGTTGGACATCAATTTAGAGGAGATGGTATAATTGATACTCTAATGGGTATTGGTTCAACTATTCTTAAACATAAAGATCTAATTGGTTCAACTGCTTCTGCTGTGGGAAATGTAGCAGGTGTTGTAAAGAGCATAAAAGATGCCCAGAAGGAATCTCATAAATTACAAGCAATAAAAGAAATTAAGAAAGGCAAAACTCAGTTGTCCCCCCAAGAACGACAGAAAATAATTCAAATACTTGGATCAGGGTTTCAAAAGTTTTAACATCTTTTTTCCTCAATAAATACAAGTATGGAAGCAATTGATAGTATCTATGATTTGGATGATACTATTATTATCTCAAACTCCACTAAAAAAGAAGATTACTTCAAGGTAAATGCAATAACTGGAACAGACTGGAATACGAATGGTACAAAAGGTTTTGAAATAAATAATCAACAAACCTATTTGAATCTCTCCGAAAGTTTCTTGTTGTGTAAATTTAAATTCACTAAAGCTGGGAATAACACAAACGCGACACTTGTAAATGATTTCTTCTGGAAAATGTTTGATAGTGTGCGTTTGTATATTGGAACACAAGAAGTTGAAGCGGTTGATTATGTCTCTGCTGTATCTGAAATGATGAAATTTACACTCTATACATTCAGTGATAGAATGGGAAAGGGGTCTGTCGAAGGTTTTATTCCTGATATGTCAACGGGAACAAACACAGACCCTGGATATACTCAAAGGAAAGGAATGTATAATGATGATACAAAAGCAGAAAATAGTTTTACTGTGGCAGTTCCTTTTAAAGGTATATTTGGATTTTGTGATCATGATAAAGTTCTGTATGGTCTTAAAATTAGATTTCAACTACAAAGGAATGATAATGAAAATAGATTGCTTTTTGGTGTTGGTAGTGCTTTTGGTGAACAGAATAAATTTGTAATTGAGGAGATGAGTTGGTATATCAGTGAATATACTCCTAATCTTAAAACAGAAGAGATGTTGAATCGAAGACTTAACTCAAAGAAACCACTCAGTGTATCATACCTCAAAAGAAGATGTCAACACGTTAAACTCAACCAAACTACTTACACGTGGAATTTGGGTGTTCTGGAAGGAAAGCCACGATATCTGTGGATCATTTTTAAAAAGCCAGATGGTGATACTGCGACTGATAAGAATAATGCATTTCGTGATAATGCTAAGGTGAAACAACTTCGCGTTTCTCCAGATGGAACATTTTATCCACGAGATAGATTGGAAATTAATTGGGAAAAAAATGATTTTGCTGAAGCATACAAGTCTTACCAAAAGGTGTGTGAAAGTAATGGAAATAAAGAACCTATTTTGGATATGACAGCATTTAAAAGTTTGTATACAATCTATGCGTTTGACCTGAGCGCTCAAAAGGAAACTATAAAGTCTAATCGAGTGGATACTTCCCTATACATTGAAAGAGGAGAGAGTGAAGAAGTTGATACATATTGTTTGCTTTTGGAAGAAACAGAATTGCAGATTAATACAGATAATGGTGTGATGATTAGTCTCACATAATTTTTGTTAAATAATTGAGTGGCAAAGTACCAACTGGGGTATATGTTAATCAAATCAATCTTCATAAACTATCATCTTGTGTTCAAAATCAAAAGCCTTGAACGATTAACGTTAATACAATTCAGAGAAAAGGAGCAGTAAGAATTGATGTTTTGCTCACAAGAGAACAGGTTAAAATCTTGAATGACACTGGCTCACTTAAAATTAAAATGACAAAACCAATGTTGAAAAAATATTCAATAAGAGAGACGAGTGGAGGATTTCTCCCATTTCTAATTCCTTTATTTGCTGGTTTAAGTGCGGTTGGAGCATTGACGGGTGGTATTTCAACAGCGGTGAAAACTGCCAATGAAAGGAAGGCTCAACTCCAGGCTCAAAAAGAATTGGAAAGACATAACAAAGAGTGGGAGAAACAAATTAGTGGAAGTGGTGTAATTGTAGATTTTGCTGAAAAACTTGAAGGTCTGCCTGATAAAGCGAGATTGTTAGTTGGAGATATGCTTTCTTCTATAGCACAAGCAGGTGTAAAATTAACGAAAAGAGGTAATGGATTATCTCTTTCTAATAAATAAATGAGCATTGATGAGTGGTTGAAAGAATTTGGAAAGAATACAACATCAAATTTACAACTTCTCAAATATTGTAAGAAATTAAAAATTCATAATGTGGTTATTTGTATGAGAGATGAATTAACAAATGTGCCGAAACATACAAAGAATATTATTATGAACTTAGAAGATAATAATGGGAACGGTTCTCATTGGGTTTGTATTTTTCATAGTCAAGACAAATATTATTTTGATAGTTTTGGTCTTCCACCACCTGTTGAAGTCATAAAATTCTTACAGAATGGTGTTTATCAAACATTTCAAGTCCAAGAATTAAATTCCAAGTGTTGTGGTCAATTATGTCTATATGTGTTATTTCAACTCAACAAAAATAAAAATTTTTATGATATTATTTTTAATCTAATATAAATGACTTATGTTGGTAAAGATGGTTCTATCTTTGGTGTATCTCAAGAACTGGATATTGATTTATCAAATTATTACACAAAGGCACAGGCTGACCGACAAATATAATATAACCAAAAATATTAACATGAAAAATGCTTATAAATTAAAAAATTATCCAAGCCCGACTGACGCGAATGACTTGGTGAGATTAAGCGATTTATCACAATATATATCCTTAAATAAAACGGCCGTGTATTCCAAAGATCCAGAAGTGTTGATATTATCTCCAGGTCATACAGAATTCACAGTTCGAATTAAAATAAATTTTTATGAAGAAGGGCGTATCGTTTGCATGAGGATAGAATAATGGGGGTATGATATGAATGATTTTGGGTATAATTGGTCATTTAAAATTAACCTCGAAGGCCTGGAACAATTAAATCAGTCTCGTAAGGAAGAATATTATCCACTTGGTATTGAGAATGAGTTTTGTGGGGCCACGATTGGAAAACAAAAAATAAAAGAATTTAATAAGGGTAAACATAATAATGGTTTTGCCCTTGTTTATATCATGAAAACAGAAAAAACAGGATTATATATAATAAGTAAGGAAATACAAAATGATTTAACTATGGGAAGATGGGGAGGTGTTTCGTGCCATAATATTATTCTAACATATATTTCTAATACATAAATGACAGCAAGAAGGCTTCAAGAAAATTATCATTTCTGTGTTCAAGCATACCTTCAAGAAAAGGGTATTCGGTATTTTAATAAATATGTTCTACAACATAAGAATGAGGTATTTTCAATAAAAGATTGGCATTATGCTGATGTTGATAAACCGACAACTTTAGATTTAATGAAAATGTTAAATAATGAAAAAATTATAAAGTTAAGAAAAGGTAAGGCTCTTTTAGAAATTCAAAAGAAATTTTATTGGTTTCCTGTGGTAAAAAAATTATTTTGGATACAGGAATAACAAGAAATCCTGATGAATATATGTATGATATTCTATGGGGTGTAAGCGATTCAAGGTTAATAAGGGATGAGGAAGGAGTTGAAGAAGAGAGGGAAGAGGAGGAAAAGGAGAAGAGAGAGAAGGAGGAGAGGGAGAAGAAAGAGAAGGAGGAAAAGGAGAAGAGAGAGAAGGAGGAGAGGGAGAAGAAAGAGAAGGAGGAGAGAGAGAAGGAGAGGGAGGAGAGAGAGAAGGAGAGGGAGAAGGAGAGGGAGGAAAGAGCGAGACAAAATAAATATCAAAATATGGAAACCAGTGAGATTAAAAAAAGATTGGTGGTATTACAGAAAATAACTCAACCCACCGAGGAGGAAAACAAAGAATTGACAAGTCTATTTGCAATACTTTCGCCAAGAATATTGACATCGACAAGATATTCATTTTAATTCGTTTTTCATTTTTTTTTTTTTTTTTCTTAAATAAATGGAGGAGAGAGTGAAGGCATTTCTAAGGATTCTTTATGTTTTAAAAATTAAGATTCAAATGTGCATGTTGGAAACTAAAAAGGTTTTTGCACTCTGCAGGAATTTTTCACATAAATAAATGAGTTATTGTCTCAAATGTAAAAAGAAAACTAATACTAAAAATATTTCATATATTAAAAGTAAAAATAACAGGGTTATACAAAAAGGTATATGTTCGGTGTGTGGTTCAAAAAAAAAATCAATTTATCTCCAAACACAAACGAGGAGGAGATATACAAAAGTTTTTATCAGGAAGTAAATTTACAACTACTGGAATACCAGGGGAATTACATCTTCCAGGGTATTCTTTCTGTGGTCCAGGCACAAACTTGGATAAAAGATTAGATGAGGCAGACAATAAAACCATCAATAGAGTTGATGAAGTGTGCATGAGACACGATATTGATTATGGGAATACCACAACGTTGGAAGAAAAGCATGCAGCCGATAGAGAAATGTTGTATAATTTGTCTCTGATACAAAATCCAACCTTGAGAGAAAAAGTTGATCGGTTCATTGTGAAGAAGATGATCAGTGCTAAATTGAAACTTGGACTTGGAAATTCAAAAAACTTATAGGCTCTAATGATGTCATTAAGACTGAAGAGCAATTAGCTGATGAATTACATAAACCAATATTCACAAAGTTTCAGAGAAGGAAAGTTTATTCCAAGGAAGTAGATTATATCTGGTCTGCTGATTTGATTGAACTCAATAATGATAAGGGGTACAAGTATGCTTTAACCGTTATTGATTTGAGGAGTAGATACGCATGGGTTGTACCATTAAAAAACAAAACAGGTAATACTCTTATGTTAGCCTTTCAACAGATATTTAATAAAAGTAAGAGAAAACCTAAAAAATTGTGGACTGATGAGGGTAGAGAGTTTTATAACAAGACATTTATGAATTTTCTAAAATATAACACTATTACATTATACAGTACCTTTAATAAAGGGAAGGCAGTTGTTGTTGAACGTTTTAACCGTACCTTAAAAGAGAGATTATATAAAAAATTCACACAACTCGGTTCACAACAATGGTCATCTTTTATTCAGGATATTGTGGATAAGTATAATGACACGATTCACACGTCAACAAATATGAAACCATCAGAAACATTTACAAAATTAAAACATGAAAAAGAGATTAATGTCAGAAAACCTAAGTTCAAAGTTGGTGATATCGTAAGAATATATAGGTGGAAATCTCATTTTGAAAAGGGTTATATTAAACGATGGACGAACGAACTTTTTTAAATTGTTGATGTAATACATACGGTTCCTTGGACTTATAAGATATATGATTTGGAAGGGGAAGAGATTTTAGGTTCATTTTATTCACAGGAATTACAAAAGACAAAGATAAATTGAAATTTTTTGACTCCGCCCCTTTTTTGACTCCGCCCACACAAAACCCACCCACATAAACCCCACCCCACACAAGCCCCACACAAACCCCACCCCACACAAACCCCACCCCACACAAGCTCCACACAAACCCCACCCCACACAAACCCCACACAAGCTCCACCCATATTCACATAATTAGTGATTCGTTAATTAGTTCCCCACACACAACATGTTTATTTAATTAAAAAATTATCCACCCATCCACACAAGCTCCACTCATCCACCCATCCATTTATCCACACAAACCTCATCCACATAAGCCTCATCCACATTCACCCCTCCCACATAAACCCTGCCCACATAAACCCTGTCCACACAAGCTCCACCCACACAAGCTCCACCCACATAAACCCCTCCCACCGAAGCCCCGCCCACACAAGCCCCGCCCACACAAGTCCCACCCACACAAGCCCCACCCACACAAGCCCCACCCACACAAGCCCCACCCACACAAGCCCCACGCACACAAGCCCCACCCACACACACTCCGCCAACACAAGCCCCACCGAAGCCCCGCCCACATAAACCCCACCCACACAAGCCCCTCCCACACAAGCCCCACCCCCTCATCCCCCTGTGCGCCCCCACCTTTGACCCACCACCTCCCTCATCCCACCCTCACCCTTCCCCACACAAACACATGGGGAGGGGAGGGGTGGGATGAGGGGGTGATGGGTCGTTGGGGGAGCGCACCTACCCCCCCCACCCCTCCCTCTCCTTCATGTCTTAATCCTTTTTTTGAAATTCAAAATCAAGTAATTGTAAACAAAACAAATATAATGAATCAAAATTGAAAATATTAAATGTTCATTTGCGAGAATGTATAATCTTTCCCAGCAATCTTCTTCAGATGTCTTGTGATTTCGAAACTCAGACACCATATTCTGTTTTGAAACAAAAAGTGGATAATAATTAGGTTTTATAAAGATAATTACATGGTAATATAAGTAAGCCTGGTGTTGGTTCTAAGTTCAAGCCTCGTTGACCACTGAATTAACACACCAGGAGGCCGACTCAGCCTGTCATCCTTCCAAGGCCAATAAAATGAATTCCAGTGTACTGGTAAAACCGCGTCCAAACTAATGATGCAACCAACATAAGATGACATTCCAAAGAGAGAGTGATATGAATAAACAAATAACTAAAGAATAATTCAGAAACATTTACCTCCAGAAAATCATGTGTTGTACCAGATTGCTTCAACAGCTGATGTTGTGTGATCGAGCTGAAAAAATAAAATAAAATAATGAGTCAAGGGTATAGATGGAGAGACAGACAGAGAGAGATACAAAGAGACAGACAGGGAGAGAGAGAGACAAACAGACAGGGAAAGAAACACACACACATATATTATATATATACAAATACATATACATATACATATACATATACATATACATATACATATACATATACATATACATATACATATACATATACATATACATATATATATATATATATATATATATATATATATATATATATATATATATATATATATATATATATATATATATATATATATATATATATATATATATATATATATATATATATATATATATATATATATATATATATATATATATATGTATGTATATATATATATATATATATATATATTGAGCCTGGTGTTGGCGCAGTGGTTAGGGCAGCGGCTTGGGATCCAAGAGGTCCTGAGTTCAAGCCCCGTTGAGCCACTGAATTAATACACCAGGGGGTTGACTCAGCCTGTCATCCTTCCGAGGTCGGCGAAATGAGTACCAGTATACTGGGCCGGTGTATACCCCGGTTAAAATAGGTGTACCATATCCCTGTGTCGTAAGAGGCGACCAGGGTTGCGTCAGGAAGGGCATCCGGCGTAAAACATGTGCCAAATCACTATGCGGATCATAATGGATGATCCGCTGTGGCGACCCCTAACGGGAGCAGCCGAAAGAAGAAGAAGATATATAGATATATACACACACACACACACACACACACACACACACACACACACACACACACACACACACACACACACACACACACACACACACACACACACACACACACACACACACACACACACACACACGTGTCTCACCATTGGTTTAATTCATTTGAGATCAGAGGCCGTGATAAGACTTCGTACCAGTCATTATAAATGTTTTTCAATTCTCTTCGAAAATCATTGACCTCTTCAATTCGAGTATTCATTTGATGCACCTCATCGTGATATGTAAACTCCACTTCTTCCAAGGACCTGCCAGGAAAAAAAATATATTTTTGCATTATCACGATTTAATTTATAATCAATTGCTTCATTGTTCAAAGAGGAAACCATACACAAACTTACCAACTTTGTAGTGAGCTGTTATCTTCATCCGAAGAGAGTGAGTCCATGTCTCAGTTTTTTTTTACCATTGGTACAAGATGGCAAAAAGATCAGAGGCCGTGATAAGACGTCGTGTCAGTCATTAAAAATGTTTTTCAATTCTCTTCTCAGATGATTGACCTCTTCAATAAGAGCATTAATTTCATGCACCTCGTCGTGATATGTAAACTGCTCTTCTTCCCAGGACCTGCCAAGAAAAAAAATATCAGAATTATCACGATTTAATTTATAATCAATTGCTTCATCGTTCAAAGAGGAACCTATACACAGGCTTACCAACTTTGTGTTGAGCTGTTTTGTTCGTGGAAGAAAGATCGCTCATGTCTCAGTTGTAAAAATGAAAATCCCGTCTGGCAGAAACTTTGTCTGGCGAATCACTTATAAAGCAACGATGAGGAGATTGCTTAATCATTGGGTGTGGCCACAGGAAATGACGCTTCGGGAGAGACAGCTTGGAAAATAATTGGGAGATATATTCTCAAATTGTATGAATCATTTTTAAAACATACTTAAAATACCCTAAAATGATTTTGATTCAAATGTTTTCAGTTCGTGTTCTGAGATAAAATATAAACACGAGACCTTGTCTCACAGAATAGTTCCTGTTTTTTTTTTCACAGCATGACTGTCCAAAAACACTTCCTCATTCACACAGCACAACCGTGTCAAAAAAAACACTTCCTCATTTTCATGACACGAACTGAAAACATTTGAAACAAAACTTTTTTTATGGCATGGTTTATGGACAAAAATGATTTGCAACTCGGGCGGTGGCCAGATGAGATCATTAAGAGAAGTTTATCATTTCGTAATGGCACAAAAGGGGCATCTTAAAAAATATAAAGATTCAAATGTTTTGTTTTTCAATATTTTAGATGGGGATTATTGTGCAAAGAAAATTAAACTATTGAAGGAATTTGAGAATGAACAAATCTTTATAGGTTCAATGAGTGAGCTAAACAATATGCATCGGTTATTTGATAAAGAGTGTCCCGAGGCTTAGATGTTTTAGATATTTCTTTCGAATCACCTTTAACAAATCACATTACCACTTTAATACTTGAACAAATCTTTATCTTATTGCATGGATTATTTGAAAAAAAAGTGTCCCCAGGTTAAAAGGGGAGACAAATAAATATACCTTGGGATAAAAAGGGGGTTTATTTTTAGGGAAAAAAAAATATGAATCGCTGAAAATCCCCCATTCATTTACATGGGGAAAAGTGAGCCAGAACCAGTATATTCACCCTCCTTACATGCACAAATGAAATGTACTCACGTGCTTCTATAACTATGTTTTTGTTATTATTTTGTATGCAGGCTGTGGCTGCATCAATGCTGGGAGCGCAGCTG
Organism: Eptatretus burgeri; assembly: GCF_056783735.1. Taxonomy (NCBI): domain Eukaryota; kingdom Metazoa; phylum Chordata; class Myxini; order Myxiniformes; family Myxinidae; genus Eptatretus; species Eptatretus burgeri. The sequence continues at coordinate 132,600,309 of NC_140963.1, read as the reverse complement.
TGCCACTACACTGATGCAGTGCTCGCGTTACCAATACACTGGTACTCATTTTGCCAACTGCGGAAGGATGACATACTGAGTCAATTCACCCAGTTAGTTAACATTGTGACAGGGGCTCAAACTCAAGACCCTAAAACCTTCAGGTGGTCAACTTGACCGTTAAGCCAACACCAGGCTTTATCGCGATGTAAAAGAAGTGCAACAAAATTAACTGAATATGTGACTGCTCCTCATTAAATATTTGCATTTTCTTGGCAAAGTGAATGGACTGTTTGTAGTTACGTTCTGCACACTTTGTCCAGACTCCTTGTGCTGGGATTGCAAGTGCAAGTCCAATATAACATTTCATGTATTGGGTACGTGAACCCTCACTCAACAAGCAACTTTGTGACCATGTACGCGTGGGGCGCGACCCCGGATAAACGAGCGGTGATTGGCCAAGTTCAAACCGAAACGTGGGAAATGAAAGCCTGCACTTTTCAAAGGCTCCAGACTGTTCCAACTAGAGAGTTCATAGAATGTGATACCCCACGCAGTGTTCTTATTTCCTCCACCAGTGAAGGTGGACGGAGGTTAGGATTTCACACCTGTGTGTCTCTCTGTTTGTCTTTGAACAGGATATCTCGAAAAGTTGTGGATGGATTCAGACGACATTTGGTGGACAGGTTGGGTGTGTGATGAGGACGAATTGTTTACATTTTGGTGAAGATCCGGATCTGGATCCGAGAAATTGTTTTCATTTTGAAGTGATTCTTAACCATTGAGAGATCGGGTCAAAAATGATATGTAACATGATATTTCAAAGTTATGGACGGATTTGGCCAAAACTTGGTAGATGAGTTTGGTCGGTGACAAGAATATGACGATTCGGTTTTGGTTCAGGTCCAGATCCAGATTTGGCCTCTCAGTGGGATACAAAACGTAAACTATTCAGCCTGGTGGAGGTATGCACTCAACCAAGTGCTGTTCTCGTTACCCTTTCCGGAGGAGAGGGTATTGCATTTGGGTCCGTTTGTTTGTCTATGTTTGTTTGTCCACACTGAACTTTAATGTTCTTATCAACAACCGCTTATCGGATTAAGAAATTTTCAACATCGGAGCGACGACTCATGTCGAATGTTTTATTGCTAATTATGATGTCATTGGTCATGTGATGTGGCATCCATGTTGGAAAAACAGAAACTTTGGACCTCTGCATCTCTGAAACTGCACCAAGGAAAAAAATGAAACTTGGCACATAGCAAGTACTCCTCACAAGGAATAAATGTGATTTTTAGGACATCATAGGTGCCTTTATTATGACGTCATAATTGCACATGTAGAACGCTACATCTATCAACATTAAAATATTTGAGGCTCATCTCGGGATAAAATGGGTCCACAGAAAAAAACGTTGATGACGTCAATCACAGGATTCGGCAGCCATATTGTTAAACAAAAAAAAACCTTCAAAAATATTCTTCTCTGAAATTGCTGAACAGATGGAGGTGAAACTTCGCACGTATGACTACTTATCCGAGGAACAAAACATTCACACATGACATCATAGGTCATATGGTTTGGCAGCCATGTTGGATTTTCCCGAAAACCTATTTTAAAAATAAATAATTCCAGAACAGCTCGACAGATCGGGGGAAACTTCACACAAATGTTCCCCAAGCCTTGGAAATACCTGAGTATTCATGAATAATTGATGTCACATGGTCTGGCAGCCACATTGGATTGAGTGAAAAAAAAATTAAAAACTCTTTCTCTTGAACCACTTATATTGCAGGTTTAAAACTTATAAGATAAAAATGTTTTGATCTAAGGAGAATACGTGAGCAAAGAGGAAGACGACAAAGTTTTATCAGCTAGTGTCGGTAAGATTGTTCTGTGATAATTCTGATAATTGAGATATTGTGATTTCAAAATTAAGTTTATAAATGTGAACATTATATTTTACAAGTTGTATTGTAGGTTTATAACTTATACAAAAAAATTAGATCCAAGGAGAACACGTGAGCAAAGAGGAAGACGACAAAGTTTTATCAGCGAGTGCAGGTAAGATTGTTCTGTGATTTCAAAATTAAGTTTATAAATGTGAACATTATAATTTATGTTATATTGTAGGTTTATAATTTGTACAATAATAAAAATTAGATCTCAGGAGAACACACCAGCAAAGAGGAAGATGACGAAGTTTTCTCAGCGAGTGTAAGTATGGTTGTTCTGTGATAATTCTGATAATTGATATACTGTGATTTCAAAATTAAGTTTATAAATGTGAACATAATAATTTATAAGTTATATTGTAGGTTTATAATTTGTACAATAAAAAAATAGATCTTAGGAGAACACACCAGCAAAGAGGAAGAGGTTCAGGAGCGTCCGGAACGATTTTTTTTTTTAAAGAGCAGCTTACGCGTGCCTTGTCTGGAGCGGACATTTTGAGAAAGTGCTGATAGAGGAGTAAGACGCATACTAATCCGAGAGGCGCTTGGGAAAGCAGATGAGCATGGTCAAAGCTGACATTTTTTTCATGAGTTCCAAACCATTTCTGCTGGTACCCATTGGAGAAACAAATGGAAAAAAACTTGTATGAACCCCAGCATTTATCGACATATACAGTATCTTCAGAAATTATTCACACCCCTCGACTATCATCACATTTTGTTGTGTTACAGCCTGCATTTAAAATGGATTACATTTAATACATTAAATTTAAATTGTTTTGTCACCAATCTGCCCAAAATACCCCATAACGCCAAAGTGAAAACATGTTTTTAGAATATTTTTCCAAATTAATTAAAAATGAAAAGCTGAAATGTCCTGTGTCAGTAAGTATTCAACCCCTTTGCTCTGACACTCCAAATTGAGCTCAGGTACATGCATTTTCCTTTGATCATCCTTGAGATGTCTCTCCAACTTGATTGGAGTCCACCTGTGGCCAATTCAATTGAATGGACATGATTTCGAAAGGAACACACCTTTCTATACAAGGTCCCACAGTTGACAGTGCCCATCAGAGCAGAAACTCCACCATGAAGTCCAAGGAACTGTCCATAGAACTCCAAGATAGAATTGTGAGGAGGCATAGATCTGAGGAAGTGTGTAAAACAATTTCTAGAGTGTTGAAAGTTCCCAAGAGCACAGTAAGCTCCATCATTAGGAAATGGAAAGAATGTGGAACTCCCCAGACTCTTCCAAAAGCTGGCCATCCAAACTGGGCAACTGGGCAAGAAGGACCTTGGTCAAGGAGGTGAACAAGGACCCAATGACCACTCTAACAGAACTACAGAGATCCTTGCCTAAGATGGGAGAACCTGCTGCAAGGCCAACAATCTCTGCAGCATTTCACATATCTAGGCTTTATGGGAGAGTGGCCAGATGGAAGCCAGTCCTGAGAAAAAGACACATGACAACACACCTGGAGTTTGCAAAAAGGCATGGGAAAGACTCCGAGAGCATGAGGCAAAAGATTTTGTGCTCTGATGAGATGAACATTGAACTCTTTGGCCCGAATGCAAAAAACTACGTCTGGCAGAAACCAGGCACAGCTCATCACCCATCTAAAACCATCCCAATCACAAAGCATGGTGGTGGCAGCATTATCATATGGGGATGCTATTCAGTGGCAGGGAATGGGTGATTTGTAAGGATAGAGGGAACAATGAATGGAACCAAATACAGGCAAATCCTTGAAAAGAACTTGCTTCAGAGTGTAAAAGACTTCAGACTGCGGTGAAGATTTACATTCCAACGAGACAATGATCCCAAGCATACAGCCAAAGCAACACTGGAATGGCTTCATAAGAAGAACGTGAAAGTCCTCGAGTGGCCCAGCCAAAGCCGAGACTTGAATCCCAAGGAGAATCTGTGGAAAGACTTGAAGATTGCTGTTCACCGACACTACCCATCCAACTTGACAGAGCTTGAGCAAATCTGAAAGGAAGAATGAGCAAAAATCCCCAAACCCAGATATGCAAAGCTGATACAGACGTACCAAAGACTCGAAGCTGTAATCACTGCTAAAGGTGCCTCGACAAAGTATTCACTCAGGGGGTTGAATACTTATTGATGCAAGCCATTTCAGCTATTAATTTTTCACTAATTTGTAAAAAATTCCAAAAATATGTTTTCACTTGGCCATTATGGAGTATATCGGTGAAAAAAAAATTAAATTTAATCCATTTTAAATCCAGGCTGTAACAACAAAACGTGACAATAGTCGAGGGGTGTGAATGCTTTCTGAAGGCACTGTAGCATGGGTTTGGAAGTATTATGATTGTGAATTGTGTTCTAAAGTGTTCAAGTATATAATTCAATTTAAATAAAGGTTTAAAGGTGCATAAATGATTTAATTCTGGGTTTAACACCGTTTTCCCCAGTGTCTTGTTATATTAGTTCTTCGTCGCTGTTGTTTGTGCCCTTTATAACGTTAGTCGTGCCTGTTGTTTGTGTCCTTAAAAACAGTGCATTTCCTGTTTGGAATGATTTTCAATTGTGTTTGACTGCCAGACAGGCAGACAGAGTAAAACAATTACCGTACTCCTCTACGCATGTGCGATTGGGATAAATTCTGGGCCAAGGTACGGGTAAATGATAAACTTGTCTTCATATTCAATATATTGTTACGAATCTGGAAACCATTCGGATTCACACATACAGTTGACCCAAATTTTAGTTATTTCATTCAGTAGATGTGGATCGTTAGAATCTCTCCCTTATGTCTAATGGGAATTTCATGTGTGTGCTGTGAGTTTCTTTCTAGTTCGTTTTCTACATCAATCCCCTCCACTCCTTCAGCTCCATTACGCACGTGTTCAAGGCCACAAACGTAGACGGAGTTTCCATCGCTTCAGAGCTGACTCCGCCCCAGCAAGATGGAATGTTCCTCTCGTCCAATCAGGGGTGAGATCGCTTCAGCGGCAACTCCTCCCCATCAAAGAAGAATGTCTCCCCTGTCGACACTGGGGAAGGCAAAATAGCCTCTCTCGGGGAAGGATTTAACAAGACGCCGACACGCCCCTCCTCCAATCGCGTCTGGCCACAACACCCAAAAACGCCCCGTCCAATCCGGAGGTGAGTTACCTGAGAGCGGATCCCTCCACCCCGCACGGGGGAGGGATAAGAAGGATCGCGAGCTGTATCCGAGGGGTTTTTTCCTTGGTTCCTTGGAGGTCGTTTCTTGCTTCTGGTCTGCTGGGCTCTCCTGGTCATCGGTCATCGTTCGTGGCTGGCTGGGTCGTTCGTATGATGCTGGCTGCGCTCGTTGGATTCTCGTTCGTGGGTTCAAGTCCCACCGTGGTGGGTTGTGTTGGAGCGCTCGGAGCTGGGGATCCCAGTTCCCTTCCACGCACTCCGAGCTCCACAAGTGTGAGTCGGTAAAACCGCACGAGGCGGCCAGGTACCCGACCAAACTCGAACCTCCAGCTTGGCTATCCTCCGCGGCTGGGGGGTCCGAATAAAGGCCAGTTGGCGCCATTTCTTTTTGGGTGTGTGTGTCCGTCTGTGGCCAGTCTTGTAAGTAAAACTGTTCAGTGATTGCCATTATACATTTGCCTGCATTTATATTCGTGATTAAGTCTGCTCAGTGTTTCCCTCCCTATTGCCTATTGAAAATAAATAACTGTTAAATGTTCCAATTCGTTGTCTGTGTTTTCTTTCATTGACCCAGTATGGTTCGGGCTTGAGAATTAGGGAGGCCAATTGTGCCGTAAATTGTTATTTGGGCCAGCGCGGCTTTGGTAATTCCTGCTCGGTTACGCCGGATCCTAGTCGGTAACAGTGACTCAGTTCGGACAAAGCCGGCCGAGGGTGTGGCTTCCCTGGTAGCTAGACCGCGCGGATAATTAGGTAAATTGGAATCAGACAAAAAGACCCGAACCGCGCAGTCGATATATTGGTGTCCACGGTCCATTAAGCGACCCGTTGACGTCGGAGTTATCCGGAGTGATGACTTTCATTTCCAGGTGTTCGGTGGGAGACGGTCCAACTGCTCCATCTAGCGGTCGTCCTCGCCACCGAACCCGGCAACTACAACAATATAACATTCAATTTAAATAAGTTGTTCCTTGATCATAAACTGACGATCAGAACCTGATGACAGACAGACATACATGAACCAATTGCTTAACCCTGCTTTTCGCTTCGCTTAGGTGGGGTAATTACCTGATGATAGGAAAGCATAAAGATTTAACAAGGATAATTTTAACTTGCCAAACCCACGCTCTGCGCGAAGTTTCGAAAGTGAGGGTTCGTTAGGACGTCAATCTATCGAGTGTTCATAATGTGATTTATCGAATTTCTTTATATACAATGTTTCTTGTTACATTTTTTGTGTCAAATTCACCTTCTGAGGTAGTCAGCATGTGCACAAGAGGGTTTTACATTGCAGACGCTGTTTTCTCGGAGTGGCATTACGCCTCTCAGCGGTGAGGGTCTGTCGACGACAGACGTAATGACGTCAGCGAATGACCGATGATGTCATGACGTCATTACGCCTCTCAGCGGTGACGTCACACGTCGCCATGCAAACGAATGTAAAAATTAGAAAATCGCCCAAAATTCCCAAACCTGTCCATCTGACGCGATCTCACATAGCCCATGCTGTTCATTAGACCACAGAGCACCCGCATGCGGAAAGTGGTGACAATCCATCCGGCAGTTTCGGAGGAGATACGTCAAATTACACGCAGACGTTCACAGAAATAATATAAAGGATAATGATGGTTACCAAAACAAAATACGACACAATGGTAATTAATAAATTAATACACAAATCTTTCGATTTCAAGACTATGGCACAAGTCCCTGCGTGAGACAAGACAAACAATCTTAACTTCAGGCCCAACTGCAGTAACAATGTTGACAACAGAAAAGGATGGGTAGAGATTGTGGGATTTGTAAATTATAATAAAAACGAAAGTGGGAATGGGTAAGAAATGGGGGATAATGGGGAGAATGGTGCGCTGCCAGTGCGTGCACCACAGGGTCATTGTACAGAAGCTTGGGCAGGCTGGTACAGAGTGTGGTGCGCAGCTCATCACCGGCTCCAATGATCCTTCAGTGCTCGTCATTCCTCCAATGTCTAAAACACTCTCCAGCACAAAGTAACAGCCTCGTCTTTCTCTCTTCCTCAACACTCTGAACCCTCAGTTGTCATTTTTTCTTCATTCTCTCTTCTCTTTCCCACAGGCCTCGCTTGGCACTGACTCTCCACACTGACTGACGGCACTGTAGACTTCCATTCTTATAATCTGCCCCCCCCCCCCCTTGAGGACTTGAGCATGTGCGCACCAATCCCCACCAATTCTGTGCTCGGCAAACCAGGTCAAAGCATTTTGGTAGGGACCGGAAGTGGGGTTTGAATTTGGGAGGGGATGGTATAATCATAGAAGGGAGGGATAATAAGGGAGGACATAGGCTTACAGGACAATTTACAGCTCCAAAATGATTGACATTTAGCCACACGGACATGGATACAAAGCCTCGCCCCCACCAAGGTGGAGCCAACATCACAATGAATCACAATAGCGATTTCCATTAAACGTATACACCGCCCCACGACCCCTCCGACGATAGAGATGTGTACAAACCTCTCCACGAGTCTTCTTCCTCCTCTCGAGTCTTTCCCTCGACAAACAATCCAATATGGCGAAATAATATTGGCTCGATTCTCAAACAGGTTCCATGTGCAACAGGTGATGAAATGTTTCAAGATTTGCAGAAATTTGTCTTTTTTGCATTCGACTGCAGAAGCCCAAGGAAAAAGGTAGAAAATGAATGAATGCATGGAAAATTAGAGTTCATAGAACATGTTACCCTGCACAGTGTTAAAGTAAATCCTTCATTTGAAGTAACATGATTTTAATGATGGGGGGAAGGATAGAGAGGGTGGAGGGCAGGGAGAGAGAGGAGGGAGAGAGAGGAGAGAGGGGAAGGAAGAGGAGAGGGGGTGGGGTAGTGAGAGGAGGGAGGGGGTAGAAGAAGAGCGAGGGGTAGGGAGGGGAGGGAAAGTGAGGAGGGAGGGGTAAAGAGAGGAGGGAGGGGAAGGGAGGAGGGGAGAGGGGGAGGAAGAGAGGGAGGGGGGAAAGGAGGAGAGAGAGAGGAGGAGAGGAGAAAGGAGGGAGTAGAGCGAGAGAGGACGGAGGGGAGAGGGAAAGACAGAGAGGGGAGGGGAAGGGAGAGTGGACAGTGAATGGAGAAGAAGTGGAGAAGTAGGAGGGATGGGGGAAGTAGGAGGGGTGAGGATTGGGAGAGCTCAGAAGGGGGTGAAGAGCGAGGAAGGGGGAATGGGGGAGCGATGCCTCACCAAATGTCGCCATACACTCCGGGAGAAGGGTGGGAGCAAGGACGGGGTAGAGAGGAGAGGGGGTGGAGAGAGAGTAAAGAGGGAGTGAGGAGGAGGAGCTTGCAAAGGGGGGAGGAAGGGCGAGAGCAAGGAGGAAAGGGAGAGTGAGGAAAAAGGGGGGGGCAACGCCTCACCACATGTTGTTTAACACTCCGGGAGAAGGGGGTGGAAGTGAGAAAGAGGAGAGAGAGAGAGAATGGGGGGCAGTAGAGGAGGGAGGGGAGAGAGGTGGAGTGGGAGAACGGAGAGCGAGGAGGGGGGCGAGGAAAGGGGGAGCCGGAAGAGCAAGGATGGGGGTGGGGGAAGGAGAGTCAAAAATAATGTCATATCAAAAAACACTTTTTTTTGTATACCTTGTCGAGGCTCGAATGAGACCTAACACACAACACACATCAAGGGGGGGGCATGAGACAAGAGGGGAGGGAGTAGGAAGGACAAAACAGTGGGGAACAAAGACATTAGGAGATCTGTGGAAGGGAGAGGGATGGGACGGGAACATGGGGAATAGAAGATGGACATTACAGGGACTTTCAGGAAGGAAAGCAGGAAATTTGAAGGAGGTGGGCTTGGGTGGATTATCGGGGGTAGAAAATATCGAGGATTTGGATGGGGGAAGATAAGAGGTGGTGGTGAACAGTTGTTTTGAAGGCCTGGAGGGAAGAATGGGAATGAATAGAGTGAGCGAGTTTATTCCAAAGGCGGGAAAAAAGAGGAATGAAAGAGTGAAGGTGAGCAGTGATTCGTGATTTTGGTAGTTTTACCAGAAGGGGGTTGTTGGAGGACCTTGAGCGCCCTGCGGAAATGTGGTGGGGACAAATCGCAGAGAGAGCAGGGCGAGGCTGGAGAGGAGAAAGTAGAACACAGAAAGACCACCGAACAACCTGCGGTGATTGAGTGAGAGGCCCAAAGACTCAGCCTCATTGCGAGAGATGCCAATGATCCGAAATGCCTTGGTTTCTACAGCGTGAAACCGAGAAAGGTGGGAGGCAGGAGTACCAGCCCAGAGGGGAGAGCAGTACTCCATCAGGCTGCGGACAAAAGCTTTGTAAGTGGTCAGGAGCTCAGGTGGGCCGAGGAAGGACTTTGCACGACGGAGGATTCCCAGTCGGCGACTGGCTTTGGAGGCGAGGTTTGAAATGTGGCTTTCCCAGGAAAGGTCGTGGCAGATAGTGAGACCCAGAAGCTTGAAAGAAAGGACTTCTTCCAGAGGATTGTTGAGAAAGTGGGTGGGGGGGTTTTCTAAACGGTCCTTTCAAAGAGACATAGTGAGAGTGTGAGCTTTGTCCGGATTGAAAGACATGTTCCACGTGTTGGACCAGTTTGTGATTTTATCCAGAGGAGCAGTGAGTGAAAAAGCTGCTGCTTGCCAGTCTGAGGGATGACCGATGGTACGGCAGAGGGTGGAGTCATCAGCAAAGCGATGTTGAGGATTTTCCAGAGTCGGAGAGATCATTGATGAAAACGAGAAAAAGAACAGGGCCCAGAACGCTACCTTGATGAACTCCAGCCTGGACAGGAAGGGGGGGGGATGAAAGAACTCCATTTAGGGCCACACGTTGACTGCGACAGGAGAGGAAGTCTGCGAGCCATGAGTGGAGATGGCCTTGGATACCATAGGAAGAGAGTTTGGTGAGCAGGGCAGTGTGCTACACTGTGTCAAAAGCACGTGATATGTCCAGGGATACGGCTCGGATTTCATGTCTGGCATTGAGGATCTCCATCCATTGTTGGGAGAGCAGAAGCAGCATATCCAGGGTGGAGTGACCTGGTCTGAAACCAAATTGATGATCAGAAATCAAGCCATTGGAGAATAGGAAGGATTTCATATCTGAAGCGATGATGGATTCCATAACCTTGCTGATGATTGGGAGAAGGCTGATTGGTCTGTAGTTGCAAGGATCTGTTTTTGCACCTTTTTTGCAGGGCAGTGATGTTTGCCGATTTCCAAGCAGATGGCAGATGACCTTGGGAAAATGAGAGGGTGAATAGAACAGAGAGAGGGTGAGCAAGAGCAGAAGAGCAGGCTTTGAGGACACGTGGGCTGATCTCGTCTGGACCGGTTGCAGAATCTGAGTCGAGGTTTGACAACAAGCTCTCCATCTTGTCAGGAAAAAAGGACACAGAGTCCAGGGACAGTTGTGTGTGACTGGGTAAGGTGAGTAGAGAAAGTGATGGGTTTTGGACACAAGATTTAGATGCAACACGGAGTTTAGGCATTCAGCCCTTTCACGTGCAGTGTCAGCAGTGTGGCCATTTGAGGTAAGGGAGGGATGGAGGGTGAACATACATCAGAAACAGATTTGATTCGACGCCACCAAGATTTGGAGTAGGGAGAGAGGTTTAAGAGTTCAGACTTGAGCTTAGGAAGATGTTTTTGGCCAGTTTTGTTTTCCGCCAGACAGCGATAGTCTTCCTCCAAATTCCTACATCCCATGAGCCACACTCCCAGCCCGTCAATACACAATTGCACCATGCAAAATAAAACTTTTCCTTCAAACAGCACCAACAACAAAATGGCTTCCTGTTCCAAAACATCTGAATCCTCTCCAGCTCACACCAACGAAGGTGAGAATTAATCTCCACAGAGGGTGCATTTACCTCTTTACACGCAATTATCCTCCTTGTACTGTCATTCCATCAATCTCAGATCTACTAAACAAATAACAATTTGACTACGCACCTCATTGTTACACAATATTAATTCCTCCTTTCACTCCTCATCCGTCGGGACCGACAAAGAAGAAAAGAGAAAGGCATCGAATCTACCCGTCAGCCTATTGTAAAGAAAAATCATTCAAACCCAATCAACAATTTAAATGAAGTCATCAAATCCCTTCTAATCGTAAATGTCAGTCATCCTGCCTGTTGTCAAGATGGCAGAGGACAGCATGACATTGTTAGTGATGTGAAGCACTGGAGATGAGAGTTGGAATTACTGGAGATGGGATGACTGAAGATGAGATGACTGGAGATGACTGACTGGAGATGAGAGTTGGAATTACTGGAGATGGAATGACTGAAGATGAGATGACTGGAGATGACTGACTGGAGATGAGAGTTGGAATTACTGGAGATGGAATGACTGAAGATGAGATGACTGAAGATGAGATGACTGGAGATGAGATGCCTGGAGATGAGATGCCTGGAGATGAGATGACTGGAGATGACTGACTGGAGATGACTGACTGGAGATGACTGACTGGAGATGACTGCCTGGAGATGACTGACTGGAGATGACTGCCTGGAGATGACTGCCTGGAGATGACTGCCTGGAGATGACTGCCTGGAGATGACTGCCTGGAGATGACTGCCTGGAGATGACTGCCTGGAGATGACTGACTGGAGATGACTGACTGGAGATGACTGACTGGAGATGACTGACTGGAGATGACTGACTGGAGATGACTGACTGGAGATGACTGACTGGAGATGACTGACTGGAGATGACTGACTGGAGATGACTGACTGGAGATGACTGACTGGAGATGACTGACTGGAGATGACTGACTGGAGATGACTGACTGGAGATGACTGACTGGAGATGACTGACTGGAGATGACTGACTGGAGATGACTGACTGGAGATGACTGACTGGAGATGACTGACTGGAGATGAGAGTTGCGTGCAGCTTTACGATCTTTAGAGTAAAAGACGGTCAATGGAGTACCACCGCAAAGGATCACCGGAGACCGACTTGACTCCGTCAGATTTCAATCTCTTCTCCAAACTTAAGGAACACCTTCGTGGAGACCATTTTTCTTCGGATGATGATGATCTCAAGGTTGCTGTGAAGTGCTCATTAAGTCAGCCAGGATGCAGTTCTATCATGATGGTGTCACAAAATTACTTGAACATTGGTAGAAATGTGGGGACTCCAGAGGTGATTATATTGAGATATAAATATTCACCATGGTAGAATAAAGATTGATGTTAGTATCTGTCTGATTCATTCAAATAACTCTTCCTGTTTTGGAGAAAAAGAAAAGGAGACTTTACCTTTCAACATGCCCTCACAATACGTGGGATTTGAACCTGCGTTCTCAGGATCATGACCCATGGTTGAACTGTTCCTCAAACCAAACACTTGCAGAGAGAGAGAGAGAGAGACATGAGCCAACGCTGGGCTTGATTCAATCAAATACAGCTGGTGATATTAAGGGAAGAAGCGTGACTTTTTGGAACACGAGATGAGCAGAGACACACGAGAGTTTATGTCAAATAAAAACAAAAAAGAAAATTTTTTAGTTCCAGGAATGGTTTAGATTGGAAGGTATTGAGCCAGGACAAGTGGTGAGCAGTCACATGATTTACTGCCCATTCAGTATCGGTCGGTAATTACAAGGGCCATGATGGATGTCAAGCTTGGACGACAGCCTCGCGTTTCCATACTCCCCTCTGAACTGTCTTGCTTGGGTTCGAATCTATACACAGTTATAAATTAGCGTCCTGATGTTTTGCAGGTAGGCAAGTATCAATGTGTGCTGTCCCTCCGATGCATGTAAAGCCAGACGACTGATCTACCTGGACTGGTTGTTGGGGAATGTATACTTAAAACAAGCAAATACCACCAGTCGCTTTGCTGATGAGAATACGAAAGGGGGGAGAGAGAAAAAGCGGAGAGAAGAGGGAGATATGGGGTGGAGGAGAAAGGAGAGAAGAGGGAGGGGAGCGAGGAGGGGTGGAGGAGTGAGGATGGGTGGGGGAAGGGAAGACAGTGTGAGGTGAAGGGAAGGGAAGGCAGACATGAGGGTGTGTTAATTATGATTCATACTGTTTCATAAAAATGATTCCGCAAAGAATAACAGTGAAGATGGAAACAAAATAAAGTCTGAAATCCATTTTCTCCCAGTCGTACTCGAAACACAGCTCGGCGAAAAACACTGTCCGGCCACGTTCAGAAACAAAAGCCGCAGGACGCATCCAGAGCCAAGCCGTCTGGACACAAACACTGCTTGGACACATCCGAAGACAAACGCCCATCCGCACACGTCCGGAGCCAAACTCTCATCTGGAGACAAACTCCGGTCCGGCCACAAACTCCCGTCCTAATATAAATAACGCCCGGACGAATCTGGAGCCAAGCTGTCCGGAGACAAACATCACCTGGAGACCAACACTAACTGGACATGTCCGGAGACAAATACAGCCCGGACGCATCGGGAGACAAACACCACCCAGCTATGTCCAGAGACAAACACCATCTGGCAACGTTCAATGACAAACTTCTGTCCAGACATAAATACCGTCCAGACAGGTTTGGAGACAAACACCGTGCAGACACATCCCGAGCCAAGCTGTCTGGAGACAAACTCCTGTCCGAACATAAACATCACCCGGACGTGTCCAGAGACAAACATCACCCGGACGTGTCCAGAGACAAACATCACCCAGACGTGTCCAGAGACAAACATCGCCTGGACACGTCTGGAGACAAATTGGCCAGAGACAAACACTGCTCAGACACAAACTCCTGTCCAGACAAAACCACCGTCTGGATATGTCCAGGCACAAAGACAAACAGAGAGAGAGAGAAGGGCAGAGTGAGAGAGGTGTGGGAGGAGGGTGGTGCACAGTATTGGGATGGGTAGAGCAAGGATGGGACGAAGCGAAAGAGAGAGGGGTGGGGGAAAGGGAGTCATCCCTCCATCCATCGATCCATCCATTGGGACCATGCTCTGTGCAGAGCGTTGGTGCTACCAAAGCAGTCTCCTTGGCTATTGGGCACAATCCTGGTCGGGTCACCACTCCGGCACAGTATACCAGCAATCTCGCACTCATTTTGCCGACCTCGGAAGGATGACAGGCAGAATTAATCACACCTGGTATTGATTCAACAGCTGAGGGGGATTTGAACTCATGACCCTAGGATCCCAAGCCCACCACCCGAATAATTAAGCCAACACGAGGCATAAAGGTAGTCAGCAGAGAGAATATGTCATGCTTTATGAACAACACACACGCACACGCTTCTGCTTGGCCAAAATCGTCAATTTTGCAGGAATCAGCAGGTTGGAGTCAGTTGATTATGAGAACCCAAAATCCTTGAGTGGCTTTCACGGAAAAACAATGTTACCAAATATGGAGACATTTCAGGGCTATGTTCACAAACATTCATCTTTATAAACAGCTGCGCGTGACGGGTGGAAAACAAAATTGGGCTCGGTAATTTGGAAAACACGTTAATATGGCAAACGGCTCGGAAATTGGGTGTTCTTTCACAACAACTCGCTCAGAATAAATGATGGAGCACGAAGCACTCACTCAGGAGGACGGGGCGCGAACTACTCGCTCAGGAGGACGGGGCGTGAACCACTCGCTCAGGAGGACGGGCCGCGAACCACTCGCTCAGGAGGACGGGGCTCGAACCACTCGCTCAGGAGGACGGGGCGCGAACTCCTCGCTCAGGAGGACGGGGCGCGAACTACACGCTCAGGAGGACGGGGCGTGAACCACTCGCTCAGGAGGACAGGCCGTGAACCACTCGCTCAGGAGGACGGGCCGTGAACCACTCGCTCAGGAGGACGGGCCGCGAACCACTCGCTCAGGAGGACGGGGCGCGAACCACTCGCTCAGGAGGATGGGGCGTGAACCACTCGCTCAGGAGGACGGGGCGTGAACCACTCGCTCAGGAGGATGGGGCGCGAACCACTCGCTAAGGAGGACGGGCCGCGAACTACTCGCTCAGGAGGACGGGCCGCGAACCACTCCATCAGGAGGACGGGGCGCGAACCACTCGCTCAGGAGGACGGGGCGCGAACCACTCGCTCAGGAGGACGGGGCGCGAACCACTCGCTCAGGAGGATGGGGCGCGAACCACTCGCTCAGGAGGATGGGGCGCGAACCACTCGCTCAGGAGGACGGGCCGCGAACTACTCGCTCAGGAGGACGGGCCGCAAACCACTCGATCAGGAGGACGGGGCGCGAACCACTCGCTCAGGAGGATGGGGCACGACCTCCTCGCTCAGGACGGGGCGCGAAGTACACGCTCAGGAGGACGGGCCGCGAACTACTCGCTCAGGAGGATGGAGCGTGAACCACTTGGTCAGGGTGACTGAGCTCAAAACACTCACTACGAATGAATGATGTGGTGCGGCAAAAGCGTCCACAGTGAGTGAACGATTCGCTCACAATGACATAGCACATTCCCGCTATCGACTGTCCGAGGCTCGGCAAGTGGCTTAAGCACTCACGCAAGGACTCCAATTGAATGGTTGAGAAGGAACAGCTGGCCAGGCTGTCGCTGCATACCATACAGGATCCCTTTAATTTTAAAGCTGGTCTTCACTGCACATGCAGCAGTTAAAGGAAATTAATTTATTCAAATAATGACTTTATCCACAAAAGAGCTGCTTGTTATTGCATAACATCCCTGGAGACATCGCAAAGTTCAATCGCCGTGAAATAAACAATGCAGATAATCCATCACGCTGCCTGCTCGTCTGTGCGTCACATGGTTCATCGGTTCGGGGTCTGCGGAAATGTTATAACTTTCTTTTAAAACATCCATTTTTCACCAGATTGCTTTGAGTCCCTACAGTGCACCTCACAGAACCTCTGAAAATAGACACAGATCTGGCAGATGCTATGGATAGGCAGTCCCTCTGGGGGACAGGGTGTGAAGTCAAGCAGTGAATGCATTCAATCATACAGGTCAATTAAGCCGGTTAACTTTGCATGTTCCTCAATTTTTTGTTCACTCAATATAATTATCCAAACATTAGGAAAAGATAAGTTTAATGTTTTGGAATTTTCACATTTTCTTGTGTAAGTATGGAGGAGGGAACGTAGCCTTGTTTGCTTTTACAGTAAATTGGTGTATCGGCTGAGTTGCAAGACTCTTTATTTCTTTAAATTATCCGATTTCACTCCAGATTTCGACGCGTATTTAGTCCGGACGATATCCGATTCTCAAAACTGAAATAATATTTCGATGATATCCTTTAATTAGTCCGTGAGAGTAGATCGTGGAAAATTGCACCATATCGAGTATGAAATCACTCCAAGCTCCAAATTTGATAACTGTAGAACTCATTAAAGCGATGTATACAGCGATTCGTAGCTATTATGAACAGGCTTTTGATAATACGAGTGTGGAAAGTTAAAAAAAAAAGAACTTCATCATTAAGAAATCGTTGCGGCCTGTTCCAAGTCAAGGCGTGGTTGAGCAGGCCAAAAAACATGGCGGCTTCAGACCCCAGACAGCGAGGTTACCGAGGATACGCCTTAAAATCCCAAAGGGCGCGGTGACCGAGGATGCGCCCGATGAAAGATACAACACAATAAGACCGTTAATGACCTTCAAAAGGGGTGTTATATAATTAACGCAAACACAATTTTCACTCTTGCACATCCTTGGAGTTTTCTTAATATGCATGCAAAGTTTCAGGCTGCGGGGTTTCATGGTTTTAGTCTCGTATAGATTTATTAGTCCAGACTATCAGGGGGGTACCCAGTGTTGCTCGGACTATTTTTGTGGGGGCTTAAAACGCTTCCCCTTCACCAACTAAGGAATGGGATTGGGTCTGGGATCATTTAATATTACCTTTCACATATGGAGCGACAAAGGCTTAGATCTGACATGGAGGATTAAAAAAAACATCCCCAAAAACGGAACTTTCATTTTAATTTGAAACACCCATCCGCATGAAACCATCGCTGGGATAGATGGCGACACACACACACACGCACACACACACACACACACACACACACACACACACACACACACACACACACACACACACACACACACACACACACACACACACACACACACGTTATCCAAGGTATCATCCTCACCACCATTCTGCTAACCTCACAAGAAATGAGTAAAAATGATCGTTTTATCCACCAATCGAACACGAGTTGTGTGTCCTCATCTCGGTGTGTTTGTTTATTTTGTGAATAATAACCAAGCGATTATTTACTGTTTCTTGTTTGGGTGAGGATGAACACAATTATCCTTTCATGGTGAACAATATTCCTCATGTAGATGAACGAAGTTGATGTTTTATGTTCTGTATCACGAGAGGGATACTTCGTACATCAATATCAGCATTTTAAAATGAATGTTTCTGAATCATGAATGTGAAAGGAAACCTGTGTTAAACTTGTGGTTGGAACTTCCTCATGTTATCTTGAACCACCAGGCCACAACACAGTCCTTGAAGTAAAGTGTTTTTTTGTGGTTCGAGTTCAGTCATTCTGCTGCAGTGTTCGTAAACGGAGAGGATGAGGGATTCGCTGTTGGTTTTCATGTTGATCTTTGGACAGTCCACTTGCTCGGTGCAGCCAGGGATTACCTTGCTGAAGGTAAACGAGCACACCTGTGTGAACCTACCGTGTGATTGCAGGACTCGGCGATCTACCTGGGTACGGTGGATGAGGGATGCAGATGTGGACGGAGTGGTTGAGAAGGAGATCATCTGTACTCGTACCAATTGCTATGATATCAACTGTGATGAAAAATCAAGCACAAAGCTGAGTCATCATCATAAGATTCTACCAAACGGGGATCTTCAAATCAGCAGGGTGGAAAAGAGAGATTCTGGTCTGTACAGATGTCTGAATGAACCTTCACGTGGAAATCTAACGGAGTGTGATTCAACATCATCATTTTGTACTTCAGGAGATCAAAAGGAAGAGTCAGTAGAAGATGTTACTCAATCTTCATGTGAAGCAACTCTACTCCTCTACATCACAGGTAAATCTGGAGGTATATTTCACATTTTAAACTCACAAGAGATTAAAAAAATTAATATTTTTTACTGGCAGGGGTACTTGGCAGTGCTCAGTCTATTTTTTGTGGGGGCCTCATACACTCCCTGACACAGAAAGCAATCGGGTCGGAGATCATTTAAGATTACCTTTTGCATCGCCACAAGGGCTTGGGCGGTTTTGCGGTTAAAATTGTGATTGGATATCATGAGAACCCGTTTAACATGACTGTGCTGTGAGTTATAAATCAATTCCAAGGGCACTTGTTGGAGCGCAGACCTCCGCCACTGCAATGCCTGATCCACGAGAACATATCTGGCCCAATACATTTTTGAGATATCGTGCTATATATCGTTTTAGCCCAATCTCTCAATGGTCAAGAATCGCTTTAAAAATTAAATAATGCTCGTATCCACATTTCGGATTTGGATCTTCATCAAATTCGAATCAATTCTTCCTTGTCACACACTCAACATGTCGACCAAGTTTCATCCGAATCCGTTCACAACTTTGAGATATACACAAACAAACAAACAAACAAACAAAGGAGTGAAAACATAACCTCCTTCACCTTCGGTGGCAGAGGGAATTAATAATTGAGAAACAGGTTAATTCGATTCACTTTGTTTAAATAAAATAAAATACACTTCGATTAAATTAAAAACTCGTTAATGGCTCCCTTATAAATGACACCACGTGGTGCAGCATTTCGGAGCACCACCGTGTGAAGGAAACCAACATGGTGATAACATGTACATTTACTTTGGGGATGATAAATACCAGGTCCACGTGATGGAACTCACAATGTTCCAAGCAAGCTTGGTGTGTGGGGTCAGGAGGTGTATGGGTTATGGGATGCTGCTTGCATGTTTTACCCACCGCTTGTATCTCACACCATCTCGTTTTGGTAGTGAGGTTGTAAGCCCGTTAAACATGGTAAGTTCGTCCTGGTAGTTTTATTAAAGTAAAAATAACATTGAACATCATGTTTAACATCCGGGGTACAAACGATGTGGGATTTCTATCAGATTCCCCCCAGGAGTCAAAAAATTACAAGATTCACATCAAAACAGGAGATGTTTCTTGGACTGGCACAAACTCCAGTGTTTATATCACGATGTGTGGACCATTGGAGTGTTTGAGATCTTATCATCTTAAACAATCATCAACACATCCCGATCCTTTTGAACCGAATCAGGTAATCATTCACAGAACACTTTAACAAGGTCGATAAAATAATAATAAACATGTTGATATCCTAACCAGGTGAGATGTTACCTGTGGTGCACGTGTTTCTACAGGTAGATGTTTTCACTGTGCGGTCCCATTACCTGGGAAACCTGGAAAATGTAACAATCTGGCATGATGGGAGTGGAGATAATCCTTCCTGGTTCCTCGAGAACATCAGAATCACCGAAACATTCTCTGGAATGAAACAAACAATTTCCTGTTTATGTTGGATTGATGGAAACGATCATAAACCTCTGTATCCCCAGGTAATCTCACCTTTTCCCACGAATAGGGAATGGAATCTCGTTTTTACATCCTCCTGGAGGATCTCTAAGTCTTAGGGCCCTGTCACACCTTGACGTTTTAGCCAGCGTATGGCAACGTATCAAAATGTATGTAAAACGCTGGCGTACGCTGAACTATTGATGTTTTTTTTTCAGTTTTGGGCGTATTCATAACGAGTTGGACGTATGCATAACGTATTAGGAATGTACACAGAACGTTTCGATAACTTATAGATAACTTATACCAACGAATGCTTAGCGTGTTGTCGGCGTTCACAACTTATACCCAACGACAGTCGAACTTCTGCATAGTGCGTGGCAGCGTATCGCCGACGATCACGTGGCGTAGCCTATTAATCGGCTGCCGCTCAACGATTTAAAGGCCCTGTCACACCTTGACAATTTAGCCAGCGTATGCCGATGTATGAAAAATTTGTCTAAAATGCTGGCACACGTCGAATACGTTATGGGAGAGTTTTGTTTACGTTAAGAGCACGCTGAAGCACGCTGGCATACGTCATAGTACACCGAGCTCGTCGACAAATTTTAAGCAAGCTCAAAAATTTTTGACGTATACCAGCGTATGACTCACACGTTCCGCATACGCTGGCCATAAGTTGGAGGCACGTTATGCGATCGTTGACACACGTCGACACAACGTTACTTGTAAGTTACTCATAAGTGGAAACACGTCGAGGTAATGTTTAGCGTACCCGAAACTTATTTCTAACCGATGAGTAACGTGCTTTGAACCTATGAGTAACGTGCTTTGAACCTATGAGTAACGTATCTCCAACGCATATTGACGTATTTAGATGTATTTGACGTCTTCCGGACGACCACAGAACTTACTGAACGTGTTTCTAACTTACAGCTACCGTATAATGGTGTATTGGCAGCGTTTAGGGGAATTGGTATATAAAAATGGGCTTCACAGGAGGAACCCGTCAGTGTTTCAGACTCCATGTTGTTGTATTTTTTTTCTTTCTTTTTTCTTCGGCATGACGGTGATGGTGACACTTCGATTTCTCGTGCGGTTATGATTTAAATCGTTGAGCGGCAGCCTATTAATTATATTATATTATAACCGCACGAGAAATCGAAGTGTTAACATCACCGTCATGCCGAAGGAAAAAGAAAAACAAACCATGGAGTCTGAAACACTGACTGGTTCCTCCTGCATAAACCCCATTTTTATATACGTATTCCCCGAAACGCTGCCAAATCGCCATTATACAGTAGCTGTAAGTTAGAAACCCGTTCAGTAAGTTCTGTGGTCGTCCGAAAGACGTCAAATACGTCTACATACGTCAATATGCGTTGGAGATACGTTACTCATAGGTTCAAAGCACGTTACTCATAGGTTAGAAATAAGTTTCAGGTACGCTAAACATTACCTCGACGTGTTTCGACTTATGAGTAATGTGTGTCAACGATCGCATAACGTGCCTACAACTTATGGCCAGCGTATGCGGAATGTGTGAGTCATACGTCGAAAAATTTTGAGCATGCTTAAAATTTGTCGACGAGCTCGGCGTACTACGACGTATGCCAGCGTGCTTCAGCGTGCTCTTGACGTATACAAAACTTACCCATAACGTATTCGACGTGTGCCAGCGTTTGACAAACTTTTCATACATCGGCATATGCTGGCTAAATCGTCAAGGTATGACAGGGCCTTTACTCACGTTGTTGTTGTTCATCTTCTTTGTTTCACAGCCTACAGTTTTCATCGAAAATTCCTGAAACTTGGCATATATATCTAAAAATTCCCTGCGCAGACAGTAACCATCTCCGATTTTGAAAATTCCTCCGAGAAAAAAAATTATGGCGTCAAAATATCTCCGCTAATGGAAATCGCCGAAAAAATTATCTCCGAAACTAGGCAAGCTTTTTGAATTCTGTTTGCGGGAATCAAACAGGGCATTAGCAGAGATGAAATACCGCACATATGATACATCACTTTGACGTCATATCAATTTTTATGACGTCATTCCTATTTTTTGTTTCACAACCCAGAGTTTTCATCGGATCTTCGTGAAACTTGCCATGTATATGCAGAAAGCCCACGCACAGACAGTAACCATCTCCAATTTTGGAAATTCTTCCGAGAAAAAAAGTTGACGTCATAATATCTCCGCTAATGGAAATCGCCTCTACCGTTATCTCCGAAACGAGGCAAGCTGTTTGAATTTTTTGTGGGAATCAAGCCGGGCATTAGCACAGATAATTTATCGCAAGCCTTATACATCACAATGACGTCATATTCGTTTTTATGACGTCATCATTAAGAGGACAAGGATCTTAGCTCATTTGAGCTTGTTTAACTTCTTTACAGTATGTACAGTGTTCCTGTCCCCACGTTTTCCAGTGTAGTGAGGTGTTTTTCCTTCATGCATGTACCTGGGTTAATAAAGGTGTGCGTCAGAAAAAACATTTTGCATGCTTGGAACAAAATCGCCCAAAGGGTGGGTACTCGACTCGTACATGGCAAGTTGGAGGCGACGAACAACGTGTTGGCACAAAATTTTGTGAGTGACACAAAATACACCAGCATACCGAATAGCCGTTTATTGATGAGGTGGTCTTGTAGCTGTTGGGGTGTTGGTTAACATTTAAGGTGGCTGGCTTAAGATCTTAGGGTCTTGAGTTCGAGCTGCTGTTTTTACCCGTTGAAATAACACCAGGTGGGTTGACTCACACAGTCATCCTTTCGAGGTCGGCAAAATGAGTCGAAGCTTACTCGTAACAGGGGCACTGCATCAGTGGCACAATCGTGCTTCCAGAAAAATGATGCAACCAGCAGGCACGGGCTGCATACGAAACAACAACATAAACGACATCTCACGGCACCAACTACCCTCCAAATTCAAACGGTAATGACATTAATGAAATGGGATACTGCACTGTACTCAATCAAACCTGTTGCTCTCTCCGTAGGTCTTTGTCATAAGATGGCGTCATGTATCAGTGAGGTCACACAGCTCATGACGTCACACAGCCAATAAACGAGACACGAGGCCCTAGGATGGTGGTACCTTGCATATCGACTATCAGGTGTCGATCAGGTCTATCGGTCTGTGTATCAATCCTTGAGAGTGGAATGGAAAGTAAAACGTTCCATCAAATATGGGTTTTCACCACAATGAAACGGGTCTGCGGGTTTTCACATACAAATCGGGGCAAACCTGTAAAATCCGGGTCACTTGGCATGTATGTTGTCTGCTTATAATACTTCACTTGCCAAACCTGTACTCTAGGCGAAGTTTCTAAAGTGAGGGTTCGTTAGGACGTCAATGTATCCAGTGTTCACAATGTGATTTATATACAATGTTTCTTGTTACATTTTTTGTGTCAAATTCACCTTCTGAGGTCGTCATCATGTGCAGAAGAGGGTTTTACATTGCAGATGCTGTTTTCGAGGAGTGGCATTACGCCTCTCAGCGGTGACGGTCTGTCGACGACAGACGTAATGACGTCATGGAATGACCGATGATGTCATGATGTCTTTACGCCTCTCAGCGGTGACGTCACACGTCGCCATGCAAACAAATATAAAAATTAGAAAATCGCCAAAAATTCCCAAACCTGTCCGTCTGGCACGATCTCACAGAGCCCATGATGTTCATTAGACCACAGAGCACCCGCATGCGGAAAGTGGTGACAATCCGTTTGGTAGTTTCGGAGGAGATACGTCCACAAAATATGTCTTAGCGTATTATAATAAGAATAACAATAATAATAATAATAATAATAATAATAATAATAATAATAATAAGTTGATTTTCAAAGTGTGTTTTGCTTGTGGATACAACATACTGAAAGAGGGAAAGAAAGGGGGACCAGGGATGGGGGTGAAGTAGTGGGACCTTTGGTGGGGAGGGGTTAAAGAGGTAATGGAGGTGCTGCTTGTGAGAACCTCAATTAATCTACAAATATATGATTCAGGAAAAATACCAAACCCACGGCCATTTCTCACAGAACTGTCTCCGGAGATCCCTCATCGTAGTTTACCATAGTTTTGTGACCTCAATGACCTCCATAACTGCTGGGTGTCTCACCCCATCTCCTATTGGGGGAAAACCCCCACGTGGCCACGTGATCTCACTATCCCCGTGGTTCGCCAAGGCTTATCGTGGAATTCCTGGAATATGGAGATCTTGGAAAGAGAAGGAATGATAAAGGACGGTATCTTGGTGCAAACATCCATTTTAATTATACACGAGTTCTCGAGAATCGACATTCAAACAGATTGAAGAAATACACTACTCTGAAGATGATGGTCCTGGTTTGTGAGCACAAAGAAATCTCTTCACACTCAAACAAAACAGACTGGAATCCTAAATGAATATTATCATTATTATCATCATTATTATTATTATTATTATTATTATTATAATACCTCTTCCTCATCTGCTTGTTTTTCTTCGATTTACCCCGTGTGACCACGTCCCCATGACATCATCCTTCCAACCGGAAAATCTGCACCCCAACAGAAACCCAGCAGCTCGGAGCTGAAGCCACATAACCAGGGTTGAGGTTCAGGAGGGAGAGAGTGCGGCTCTTGTAAACAGTTTGAACAGTGCTGTTAGAGAGGGAGAGGGGAGAAGAGGAAGAGGGGAAACCAAGTCAGTTTCAGTTACTAATTCTTGTTTGTCTTTTACAATAACAATAATCATCATCATCATAATTTATATGTTCTACACTGATGATTAATTTATGGGTAATTAATGGATAATCCTGTTCTTGTATCCATATCATTTCCACATCCAAACAACTTTGTTCCAACCAACTGAGTTAAGTGACAACTGGAAGGACACTCAGTAGAGCACACACTCGGTAGAGCACACACCTCTGCCCCACAATGCCTGGTCCAGTGGAACATATCAGGCCCAGTACATTTTTGAAATATCATGCCACATATCATATTTGGCCCCATCTCTATCTCTATCTCTATCACTCAATGGTGAAGAATCAATTTGAAATTAAATAATTCTCGTATCTGGATCTGGATGCGGATCTTCACCAAAATCGAATCAATTTGTCCTTGTCACACACTCAACCTGTCCACCAAGTTTCGTAACAGCTTGAGATATCCTGCACACAAACAAACAGACAAACAGAAAGAGGTGAAAACATAACCTCCTTCTACCTTCGGTGGCGGAGTTAACAACAACGAGAAATCATCTGGAAATACTAAACCCGTCCGAGTCCACTTTGTACCCGAACGAAACTTGACAAAAACGAGTTTAAAAAAATTAAACATTTTATCCATTTCTCCTCTTCATATTCTCATAATAAAGGATTGTTGAAAATTTGATAACAAAATCTCAAATGTTGAGGCTGGAAGTACACGCACGGACACACACGCACGCATCAATGGATTGGGAAATCGACTATTTGAGGTACAAAGCTTAAAGGTCAATTCAAGGTGAAACTCATCCGATTGACCTGAGCTTTGATTGAGATTGTCAATTTCAATCTTAATGAAAAGGACAATTTGATGTATCCATGGCAACCTTTGTCGAGGGGGCTAGATTTTGCAAGTACCGTGCTCTGCACGACATCTTTTTCTTGTTTGTCTCTCTGTCGCCTTCAGGTCACAATTTTAAACCAATCTTCATGAAACTTTCACCACATGGTGGAGTTTGTCATCAGGAAGAAGCCGATTGTTTTTGAGGTCAAAAGTTCCAAAGGTAAACAGAGGCCCAAAGTCAGCAACTAAAGTGGCATTTCTAAAATCCTCAATTTTAATCCAATTGACTTGAAATTTGAAGAGGATTTCTATTTCAGGTCAATGAATTCAACCAGCCAATAAAATGAGGTCAACGTAAACCAAAAGGTCAACATAGGCCCAAGGTCAGCAACTAAGGTGGAATTTCGAAAATCCTCAATTTTCATCCAATTGACTTGAAATTTGAAGAGGAGTTGCATTTTTTTTTTTGGTCATTGAATTCAACCACCAATTATTTTTGAAGTTAAATTTTTTTCATGGATTTTGCAAGTGTCGTGCTCTGCATGACGTCTTCTTCTTGTTTGTTTGTTTGTCTTTGTGCAGGATATCTCAAAAAGTTGTGGATGAAATTTGGTGGGAAGGTTGTTGGGTATGTGACAAGGATGAACTGATTAAATTTTGGTGAGATCCGGATCAGACTACGAGAACTTTTTCAGTGATTCTTGACGATTGAGAGATCGGGCCAAAAATGATGTATTGCAGGATATCTCAAAAATTTATGGACGGATTTGAATGAAACTTGGTGAACAG
Source organism: Eptatretus burgeri (assembly GCF_056783735.1). Classification (NCBI taxonomy): domain Eukaryota; kingdom Metazoa; phylum Chordata; class Myxini; order Myxiniformes; family Myxinidae; genus Eptatretus; species Eptatretus burgeri. The sequence continues at coordinate 132,574,478 of NC_140963.1, read as the reverse complement.
ATTGGGTATATGACCACGATAAATTGCTTCGACTTTGGTGAAGATCCGAATCTGGATCTGGATACGAGAATTATTTAGTTCTTCAACCGATTCTTCACCATTGAGAGATGGGGCCAAAAACGATATACAACATGATATTTACGTCCGCCACCGAAAGTGAAGAAGGTTATGTTTTCACCCCTCTGTGTTTGTTAATTGCCAGAATCCTTCGGATTTCGACAATTATGTTGGTCGGTTGTGTGTCATTCTGTTTTTCTGTCTGTTTGTGTGTTTGTTTACCCTGTAGCAGTCACACCGTTTCAGTGATCATGACCAAACTGGGTACAGACATCGGCCATGGTCCAACTTAGACACTTGTCGTTTTTGGTGAATCTAGGTCAAAGGTCAAAGGTCCCCGAAAAACCGAAATTCTTATTTTCGCAAGAACGTCCGCTAAAATGGTCGTATCGACTTCAAACCAAATCCAAAATGTGCATCTTCCAATTCTGCATCCAGCCATATGTCTCATTGGGGTGTCACATCAACACCCTTCTTAGCGGTCGGGGGTCGAATGGCGGGGGGGGGGGGGTCGGGTCAAAAATTTCAAATTGCGATAAAAACGCCATTTTAAGTCCGATTGACTTCCAAGTTATGATCATGACCAAACTCAGTGCTATAACTCATTAAACAGTAGCGCTATCGACTTATATGAACCAAATTGATTTCCAGGTTTTTGTTTTTTCAGAGATCATGGAGACATGACAAAGTTATTCCGGCAATTCCTTGCTCAACGAGCAATTTCATTTGTTTGTCTGTCTGTTTGTCTCCTTGCCTGATTGTGTGCAGGATATCTCAAGAAGTTGTGGAGGGATCGAGATTAAAATTGGGGGGCAGGTTGAGTGTGTGACAAACACGAACCGATTTGATTTTGGTGAAGATTTGGGAATTATTTAATTTTTAAAACGAGTCTTCACCATTGAGAGATAGGGCAAAAACGAGATTTCGAATGATGTCTCAAAAATGTATTGGGCCAGATATGTTCTTGTGGATCAGGTATTGCGTGGCAGAGGTACGCGGTCTACCGAGTGCCCTTCTCGTTATTTAATCAATCTACCATCAGGCTGTGAGGTTTCATGGTTTTGGAGTTATGGAGGAGACACACTGACACATACTGACATTTATGAGGAAAGATTAATCTGCCATCATGTTCCCACATCTGGGTATTGTTACTTCATCTTTGTCAGTGTGTCTCCTCCATAACACCATAACTCCAAAACCATAAAACCTAGCAGCCTGAAACTTTGCATACATACCAAGAAAACTCCAAGGAAGTGCAAGAATGAAAATAGGTTGTGTGGGTTAATTAAAACACCCCTTGTGTAGATAATTAATGGCCTTATTTAATTATATCCTTCATCAGGGCGATCCTAGGCCACCTCGCTCTCTGGGGTCTCAAGGCGTTTCCCTGGTAACCTCGCTGGAGTCTGAAGCTGCCATGTTTTTTTGGCCTGCTCAACCTTAACTTGACTTGGAATATATTTACCATCATGTCACCACACCTGGGTATTGATACTCCATCTTTATTATTTAATTTCAGAATCCCAGTTCATGTGACGCTTTGGAGGAGAGAGAAACGAAGAAACCACACGGTGGGTTTTGTAGATTCTCATTCTGGGATTTGACACCGTTTTGAAAGCATTTTGGCAAGAGAAACGTGGAATAAACTCGACACTATGTGGAGAGATGTTATTTGTGGAAATAAAGATTGTAATTTCATTGTTTCTCATTGCAGTTCCGAATCCTCTCATGGGAACTCCTCTCCTCTCATGTGAGATACAAAATCCCCCTGGTAGCAAGTTCTCGTTGCTGTGGATGCTTCGAAGTGCTGAAGGCCACAACCGGGTGATCGCAGTGGCCGGAACACGGGCAGACATCCTTGCCTCCTGTCTGGGGAAAAGTAAACAGAGAAACCATGGAATGCTGGAACCTGGACAGGATTCCTGTCCTGAAAGCTCCCACTGCTTGCTGCCTCCCTCTGGTGTCATGAGGGATGATCTCGAGAGATACTGGTGCCTGATTGATCCTGGAGAGGACGGGACATGGAGAGAGTGGGTCCTCTCTGTGCTGTCATTCACACCCGGTAAGATCTAATCACTGATTATTACCACCCAGTGATCATGCTCTATGAATGTTCTTCATTGTAAGAAACCATCTTTGTTCGTAATTTCCCTGAAAGTGGCAACAGCTTCCCTCTCTGTTATCATTAAGCTCACAGTGATACCCCCACCACAGCACATCACATCGCCACAATCTGAAATGGCATCATTTTGCCGTTGGTTTTGTAGTATGTGCATACGCTTGACCTTTGGTGGATTTTTTTGCGTCATTTTAATTTCCTCGAAGATGTCAAACATCGCCGTCTATTGGATGCCTCATCAGACCTTCATGTTTTTATTT
>NC_140963.1:132519542-132567042 GCF_056783735.1 Eptatretus burgeri | reverse complement strand
TTTCCAGAAGATGAGCTTGATGCCACACACATGGAACCAGCACCTGCTGATGCTGTAATTGATGGCAGTACGAGCACGAAGGTCGCAGTCGTGGATGGAATGGTAGTTGTCCAGAAAATGACCAAGAAACCAGCAATGGTCGTGACAGTGAAGGACCTCGGTGAATGTTTCAATGATAGGGTGATTAGTCTGACCAGAGGCTTCGACCATGTAATTCTTGTTTTTGATACGTACAAGCAAGATTCCCTCAAGAGCACAACCAGAGACAAACGACGTCAAGGAATTCACCAGTCCAATATCAGGTCAAGGATGATACCAGTATCAAACACATCACGATGAGTCGATTTCTGTCCCATGATCAACCCAAGGCTGATCTGACGGAGTACTTGGCAGAGAAAACTCTAGAATACAACCGCGATTCAACAAAGGTGGTATTCGTTTCGGCATCTGGGCGGACGTCGAGCAACAGGGGTCTCCAATTTGAGGCGAATAACCACGAGGAGGCCAAAACGTTGATGATCCAGCAAGCAATAGCTGCATCACAGCAACACACAGGAGATATTGAGCTGACGATATTCTCACCTGATATGGATGTTCTGGTTCTTGCCATAGCAAACTATCATCTCCTGCCAAGACACACATCTATCTCAATGGCATCTAGCATTGTCACAATCGAGCCAATCTGGAAGGCCCCAGGTGAGGAGAGAGCCCAGGCATTGCCAGCCTTCCACGCATTCACAGGTGCCGATAATACTGGGCGGTTCGCTCGACATGGGAAGGCAAAGTGGTTCCAGTGCTACTTGAAGGCCGATGACGACATGGTAGATGCCTTTGCTATGCTCTGTAAGGATGCTGAACTGTCAGAGGATCTACACACAACTTTAGAAAGATTTGTCTGTTCAGGTTATTGTCCAAGTGGTGTCAATATTTCCAGCATCCCTGAACTTCGGTGGCATCTCTTCTGTAAGAACATGGCTGAGAATGACAAGTTACCACCAACTGTCGGTGTTCTGAGGCAGCATATCATGCGGGTACATATCCAGGCATACGTTTGGGGTCAAGCACCAATTTCTCAGCAAACATTTCTTGATCCATTGAAGAATAGCTTCCACAAGGACACGAGGGGTCAACTCAAACCGACAACAACAGACATTCTCCCTGTACCAAAAGCAATTATCGAGATGATAAGGTGCCAGTGCAAGACAGAATGTTCATCACAGAGATGTTCCTGCAGGGCCAAGAACTTAACATGCACTGATCTTTGCATGTGCAGCACTTCGTGTGAGAATGACGAGGACTCAAACATTGAACGGCATGACCACGTTGGTGATGATGACGATGGCAATGATTAGTGACATTAGAGACAGTGATGCCAATTAGCTACAAACTCATATTTGACATTAAGTACATTTCCCTGATCACCATATTCATGCGTTACTTGTTTCAAGATTTGAAAGCAATACATTAAATAAACAGAAATTTGACAAAATGATAGCAGTTTCCATGGCAACCATTGCTCAAAATACAGATCCATCCATTAGGACCATACTCTGTGCAGAGCGTTGGTGCCGCCGAAGCAGTCTCCTTGGCTATTGGGAACAATCCTGGACGGGTCGCCACTCCGACACAGTATACCAGCATGCTGGCACTCATTTTGCCGACCTCGGAAGGATGACAGGCAGAGTCAACCCCACCTCGTGTTAATTCAACAGCTGAGCGGGATTTGAACTCAGGACCCTAGGATCCCAAGCCCACTACCTTAACCATTAAGCCAACACCAGGCATAAAATACAGATATATGTATTCTATTTTAAGAACTGTCCTCAAGTTAACAATTATGCATCATCAGTTGCTTGCTTGCAATCAATTTTGAATTTTCAGAGCTGAAATTAAAAAAACGGGTTTTTACCCCAAAACGACCTATTTGACCACATTATATGCATTGAAAAAATGTGAAACATGGATTTTCTGTTTTCGTATTGTTTAAGCTTTCCAAAAAATGTTGGGGTTAGCTACTCTCCAAAAAATTCCAACGAACATCAAATTATGGACACAAGGAACCTGACTATATTATGTAATACATGATGTTGTCTGATTTCCAAGCAGATGGAAGATAACCAAGGGCAAATTGGATGGTGAAAAGGGCAGTGAGAGGACGTGCAAGGCAGCAGAGCAGGTTTTTAGGACACGTGAGCTGATGCCATCTGTTCCAGCAGCGGGTTGAAAGATCCTTCTCCACCTTCAAAGGTGCAAAAGACAATTCAGGAACAGTTTAGTATGACAGGCAATGGTGGGTATTGAGAGAGGGGTTCAGGACAAAATAATTTGAGGCAAACACAGAATTGAGGCATTTGGACTTCTCGTGAGCAGCGTCAGCTGTGGTGGCATTTGAAAAGAGGAAAGGGGTGGAAGGGGATGAATACTCCAAAGATAGATTTAACAAGGCAGCACCAGGTTTTAGAGGAGGGAGACGAGTTTCAAAGTTCATTCTTGAGGTTGGACAGATGATGTTTTCTGGCTCACCTGAGACTGGACACACAATTGTTGTGGACTTTCTGGAATGCACTGAGATTGCTTTTGGTTCGATTTGCCTTCCAGGAAAGAGAAGGCAAGTTGTTTCAGAGCAAATGCCTCACCACAGCATTCAGTGTACTATGGGCAGGAAGGAGCGGACTGAAGGATAATTATTGAAGACAAGATAGGATGGAGCTGTGCATGCAAGAGAGCAGGTTTCTGTGGAAGAATTCCCAGGCTGAGCGAACATCAGGGACAGTCAATATGGGAGACCAGTTCTGAACTGCCAGACTCGCTGGTGTTGAGGGAGCTCGGTGTTGTCTTTCAAAATTATGTGATAGGATGAACCAATTTGAGCAGAGGAAGAGTAGTAGACATTTGTGGGAAAGTTAGTCATCACGAAGTCGTGAAGGGAGGATTTTCCATTGGGATAAATCCGGGTTGGAAAGTTCACAGATTGAGTCAACCCTATGGAGTCACAGAAATCCTTTGCTGAAGTGCCATGGCTGACGAGAGAAAGAGAGAGAGAAAGAAAAAGAGCGATATATATATATATATATATATATATATATATATATATATATATATATATATATATATATATATATATATATATATATATATATATATATATATATATATATATATATATATATATATATATATATATATATATATATATATATATATATATATATATATATATATATATATATATATATATATATATATATATATGGCTGGTGTTGGCGCAGTGGTTAGGGCAGCGGCTTGGGATCCAAGAGGTCCTGAGTTCAAGCCCGGTTGGGCCACTGAATTAATACACCAGGGGGTTGACAGCCTGTCATCCTTCCGAGGTCGGCGAAATGAGTACCAATGTACTGGGCCGGTGTATACCACGGTTAAAATAGGTGTACCTTATCCCTGTGTCGTAAGAGGCGACCAGGGTTGCGTCAGGAAGGGCAACCGGTGTAAAACATGTGCCAAATCACTATGCGGATCATACGGATGATCCGCTGTGGCGACCCCGAATGGGAGCAGCCGAAAGAAGAAGAAGATATATATATATATATATATATATATATATATATATATATATATATATATATATATATATATATATATATATTTATTTATATATATATATGGCGTGTTCTCAGGAAAGCGTCAACTGCTTCATCGCTGAATATCACATCTTCCATCCATGCTCGCATGCCTTTTTCTGAAAGAACTTTATGACTAACCGCCTGTAACGTGCCCATCGGCGACAACCCAGCCCATCAAACATCAGGTCACACACCACATCGAGACCATCGGAGCTCCTTTTTTCATGCGTACTCACAGAATAGCGCCTGAGAAATTATGTATCGCCCACCAGGAGTTTGATTACACAGTATATTACAATGTGGGATCATCAGACCATCATCCAGCAGTTGGGTTATTTCAAATATCAGCCAGTTAAGTATTCAAATCAGCTCAATTTCCTGAACTGACAATCCATGGGTAGCGACAGTCAGCAAAACACCACCGACCATCCAGCAGCGAATGGTATTGTGGAGCGGTTCCAACTCAAACTCATCTTCACTGAAAGCGCATGACAAAATCATGCACTGCATGAATGTACCTGTGGTCCTCCCGCCGACCAATGGGTTTACACCCACGACCATACCCTAACCATCATATACGACTCACTCTGTGCATCATGTACACTTCCCAGCACGATATTTATAAAAGAAGAAGCAGCTGCTGCTCTTGGACAGTCAACATCTCTTTTCCTGCACTATATTGTATTTTGTTTGTACCTTCTGTTTGATGAATACATGAGGAGTGGGAGTGGTGTAGCGCATCATTTTGTCTTTGGCTTTGTAATATGTGAATATGCTTTAGCTTGACGGGATTTCCCGGCAGGGGGGGTGGGGCAGGGGGTGTATGAGTTTGGACATTTTAGCAAAGAATTGACTCGAAATCCGAATGTTTCGGTCGTCTCTTTTATTCCACGCTGAACTCTCTCTCTCCATGGGAAAGGGGGAGATTTGTACCTGAGGAAGAGTGCGTTTCCAAAATTAGTGCCCCGAATTTTTAATGGTTCTTCTGGTTAATAATCCTTCCGGTTCAGGGTTTGCAGCAACGGCAGGGTCTTTCATCAAGTTAAGTTTTCGGTCGTTATCTATCCCTTTTTAACTGTTTATTTTATCACCGACATGTTACTTACTGTGTGTTCCAAGTTCGGTTTTGTTTCAAAAATCGTCCTATTTTTGTGAGTTTTCATCGACCTTGTCTTATCGGGTTCCTTGAGGCCTACCCATCCTTCCCCTCGAGATGCACGATCGTTGTTTTTTTTCTCTCCCGATTACCCTCAATTCCTATTTTCTCCACTTTCCCAATGCCCCCCCCCATTCCTCCCAACAAAACACTGTTTCTCGTCTTGAATTCAAAATTAAAAAAATAAAAAAGTACCTTTCTCCCTGCACACCCAGGAGTCCCGATCCTCCTCCTCATTCTTCTTCTACATCATCCTCCTCTTCCTCTTCTTCTTCTTCTTCTTCTTCTTCTCTTAATCATCATCCTGCCGGCACACCATCTTTATTCAACATGAGCTGACCCACTCTCGCCATTACCTTCACGATTTTTTCCGACAACCTTCCATTCCCGAATATTACCTGTTCCTCAAAAATTAATAATCTTCCTTGTGTCCTTTCTATCCATACATCTCCTGTAACCACGTGACTCTCTCCACTCTTCCTGACACTTTTCATCGACCCATCAGCTTCACTCTGCGTTTACCGTTCCAAATTTACCACACACCCCCACGATTTTACCTCAACCTTCCCTTTTCCGGATGTTACGCAACCCTTATTTAAAATAAATAAATAAGCCACTTTTGACTATACACCTCCCATCGTCACGTGCTTCTCCCGAAGCCACACGATCACCGATTCAAATTCACCTCACGATTTTTTCTACAACCAAATCTGATGAAAACTCTCAAAAAAAAAAAACAAACAAACAAAAAAAAACGATCTCTGATAATGCTTCATCTTCCTCTTTCATATGTGTTGTTCTCTTAACTGTTTCATAATGCACTACTCTTCTGCTATTTAAACAGACTGCTCTCAATTCGACCTTTCCTTCATACCTTGCCTAAAAAATCCAACTGTTCCAGCGTTTCTTCTCTCCATTCTTTGAATTCGCCTTTATTGCATCCCTCAAGAAATGTGTTTAATCGCATAACTGGCCTAAAACTTAAAAAAAACCCAGTTTGCTATGAATGTTCGCTTCCATCAACCATTCTTTTTTTTCCAACTTCAGTGCCGATTCACCCCTCTCTCTCAAAGCAACCATCACACTCTTCTCCCTCCAAGCGTCCCTCTCACCTCTCTCAAAAACTTCCCCCTCACCTCTCCCCACTCCCCCTTCTCCCACCATTCACCCCCCTCACTCACCCTTGTCAAAGTTGTCGCCCCCCCCCCCCACTCTCACGACCACAAAACTTCCTCCTTCCACTGCCCTCTCACCTCCATCTCTTCACTCCACCTCCTCAAATCCTCAATTGCCTTCTGCCCCTCTCTTGCCCCCCTCTCCCCCAGCACCACAAACCCTTTTCTCCACCTCATCGGCCCCCTCCCCAAGCAATTCTGCAATTCCCCACACTCTTTCAACAACTCGACTTAACTCCCACCCCCTCCTCCCTTGTCCTACCCTCCCCCTCTCCTCCATTCCCCTGCACCCAAAGCCTCCACCCCTCCCTCTCCATTAACAGTGTGGACCTCAAATATCTGAGGCCTTCACTCAAACCTCACTGATCTTTCCATACAGGTTGCCACTGACAAACCAGACATAATCTACCAAAGAGAAACTTTCCTCCCTCAAGACGTCTCTGACTCACAAGTTTCTCTCCTTGGTTACTCCCTCCTCCGGCACGACAGACCTGAGCCTCGTCCTGGTGGAGGAGTTGCTCTCTTCATCAAAGACTCTGTTCCTCACTCTCCTTGCACTGCCCTCACTCCCCCACACCCCCAGGAATACCTCTGGCTATGGCTTCCCGTCCACTCCCACCTCATTTTAATATGTGAACTGTACCGTCCACCAAACAGTGATGACTCCATCTACACCTCACTATCCGAAAACATGGACCAACTTCTATCTTCTCATCTGAACTCTCTCTTCCTAATATGTGGTGACTTAAAATGTCATCATGCCAGTTGGCCAGGTGTGGGTACCTCTCTCACCTGCCATGGCACCTCAGCAAAAGCTTTCTGCAACTCATTGGGACTGACTCAATCGGTCAATTTCCTGAACTGGATCTCGACCAATGGTACTCTATCTGTTCTGGGTCTGATTTTGACGAGTTTCCCTGAAAATATCTGCTGTTCTTCCCTCCGCTCCAATCGGTTATTCTGACCACGTCCTTGTCAAAGTGGACATCTCTCTGGCTGTTATCAGAGAACCACCTCATCGCCGTCGAGTCTGGCATTTCACTCAAGCCGACTGGCAGGGTCTCCAAGCAGCCATCAAACTTCGAGACTGGTCTCCCATCACTAATTTCTCCAACATCAACTCATCCTGGGAATTCTTTCAAAGAAACTTGCTCTCCCTCATGCACAGATTTATCCCCTCTCGTCTTCAGTTGTCCTACCCTTCCTCCTGCCCTTGGTTTACTGAAGCTTGTGGCGAGGCAGTTGTCCTGAAACAACTTGCCTTTGCCTCATGAAAAGCAAACCCAACTGAGGGTAATCTCAGTTCCTTCTACAAAGCTCAGAACAAGTGTGTATCTACCCTCAGGAGAGCCAAAAAACAACATCTTTCTCATCTCAACTCTGAACTCTCAAACCTCTCTCCCTCCTCAAAATCCTGATGGCGTCAAATCAAATCTGTTTCTGGTGTATGTTCCCCCTCCATCCCCTCCCTTACCTCAAATAGCCGCACTGCTGATACCGCACGTGAAAAGGCTGAATGCCTAAACTCAGTGTTTGCATTGAAATCTTGCGTCAGAAACCCATCGTTTTCTCTACCCACCTTACCCAGTCGCACCCAACTGTCCCTGGACTCTGTGTCCTTTTCATCTCACAAAGTGGAGAGCTTGCTGTCAAACCTCGACTCAGATTCTGCAACCAGTCCCAACGGCATCAGCCCACGTGTCCGAAAAACCTGCTCTGCTGCATTTGCTCACCCTCTCTCTGTTCTATTCACCCTTTCATTTGGTCAAGGTCATCGGCCATCGATTTTGAAATCAGAAAACATCACTGCCCAGCATAAAAAGGTGCAAAAACAGATCCTTGCAACTGCAGACCAATCAGCCTTCTCCCAATTATCATGGAATGAAAGGTTATGGAATCCATCATCGCTTCAGACATTAAATCCTTCCTCTTCTCCAATGGCTTGATTTCTGATCATCATTTTGGTTTCAGACCAGGTCACTCTACCCTGGATATGCTGCTTCTGCTCCCCCAAAAATGGATGGAGATCCTCAATGCCAGACAGGAAATCCGAGCCATATCCCGAGACTTATCGCATGCTTTTGACACAGTCTGGCACCCTGCCCTACTCAACAAACTCTCTTCCTATGGCATCCAAGTCCATCTCCACTCATGGCTCGCAGACTTCCTCTCCTGTCACAGTCAACGTGTGGCCCTAAATGAAGTTCTTTCATCCCCTCTTCCTGTCCAGGCTGGAGTTCCTCAAGGTAGCGTTCTGGGCCCTGTTCTTTTTCTGGTTTTCATCAATGATCTCTCCAACTCTCTGGAAAATCCTCTTTATCTCTTTGCTGATGACTCCATCCTCTGCCGTACCATCTGTCATCCCTCAGACCGGCAAGCACCAGCTTCTTCGCTCACTGCAGATCTGGGTGAAATCACAAACTGGTCCAACACGTGAAACATGTCTCTCAATCTGGACAAATCTCACACTCTCACTATGTCTCTCTGAAAGGACCGTTTGGAACCCCCCCCCCCTCCTCATGTACTTTCACAACAATCCTTTTTAAGAAGTCCTTTCTTTCAAGCTTCTGGGTCTCACTATCTGCCATGATCTTTCCTGGGAAAGCCACATTTCCAACCTGGCCTCCAAAGCCCGTCACCCACTGGGAATCCTCCATTGTACAAAGTCCTTCCTCAGTCCACCTGAGCTCCTGACCACATACAAAGCTTTCGTCTGCAGCCTGATGGAGTACTACTCTGCCCTCTTGGCTGGTGCTCCTGCTGCTCACCTTTCTCAGCTTCATGCTGTGGAAACCAAGGCATTGAGGATCATTGGCATCTCCCTTGATGAGGCCGAGTCTCTGCACCTCTCTCTCTCTCTCACCGCAGGCAGGTCAGTGGTCTTTCAGTCTTCTTCCATCTCCTCTCCGGTCTCACGCCCACTGCTCTATCTGCGATTTGTCCCCAACATATTTCCGCAGGGCACTCAAGGTCTGCCAACAACTTCCTTCTGGTAAAACTACCAAAATCACGAATCATTGCTCACCTCCACTCTTTCATTCCTCTTTTTCCCCACCTTTGGAATAAACTCCCTCACTCTGTTCAATCTCACTCTTCCCTCCAGGTCTTCAAAACAGCTGTTCACCACCACCTCTTATCATCCCCCATCCAAATCCTTGATCTTTTCTATCCACTTTAATCCACTCGAAACCCACCTCCTTCAAATTCCCTGCTTTCCATCCTGAAAGTCCCTGTAATGTCCATCTTGTATACCCCATGTTCTCCACCCCATCCCTCTCCCTTCCACAGATCTCCTAATGTCTCTGTTCCTCACTGTTTTGTCCTTCCCACGCCCCTCTCGTCTCATGCCCCCCCCCCTTGCTGTGCGTTGTGTGTTCCCTCTCATACAAGCCTCGACAAGGTATACAAAAAAAGGTATTCCAGAGTTTCTTAAACCCCGAGGAGTACTTAATCACCATTTTGTTTTTTGTTTTTTTCTTCCTGCATTCCTAATTTCCAAGTTGGATCTCGGAGCCGGCTTCGACTTTCAGAATGAAATTTGCATCAATAATGGGAGTAGAAACTATGCGGAATTGATGCAATTTTTTTGACCTGGACCAAATTTTTCAGATCATGTCCAAATTATAGACTTTTCAACATTTTTTTTTAACCACAAGTTGACTAAAGTTTGGCCGATCGGAGCAAAATTGCCCTCTCTGGATAGCCCAGAGTAAGACGCGTTAATGCTTCATTGACATCATACCCCTCCAAGTTGCAGATCAAGGTCACATGGTAGTCTGAAAAAAAGAGAAAAGCACGTTTTTTGTCATCACTTATTCTTGCCAATTCAGAATCTCAAAGACCGCTTGGCCTTCCAAGATGTTCTTGCATCGTAACAATGAACTTGCAGTGAAGTTGTGCATCTGTTATTTGAATCATGTCCTCGACCTACTTTTTTTCAGATCGAGACCAAATTACCAAAAACACCTTTTTGATCACAAGTTGAACAATTTCTTCCGATTCTCATGATGTTGAGTTTTCTGGATAAATTCTAGATGGGGACACATTTTCTTAATCCACACTCTATCCCTAAATGTTGAAGGTCAATGTCATATAGCGGTCCAAAAAAACAAAAAAAAAAACACAGCCATCTTGGATCACAGGCCAAGGGTAAGTTGTGGGCGATCGCCAAGTGTGAGGCTCCCCCGGCCGGGTTCGGCTTACCCTTTGTGATCGCAGATATTTAGTTTCCTCGTGCTGATTACAACTAAGTACCGATTTGATATATTTTAATTGTAAGATATATTTTTTCTAAGAGGTGCAAGGTCAGGTAATTGTTTGTTGGAGAATTAAGTTGAACAGGTCTCGTGTTTTACTATTACCACATATTCACAAATTAGTGCAGTGTAACCTTAGTTGAGTTACTGCATCTTACATGATTGTTATCCTGATGGGTTTTCTCATATAAAGGATGTTTTTGAACAGATACAGTGAAGATAAGAACCCCAAATGAATCCACATCAAGTGAAGAGATCAACAACCCTTCATCACTCTCTGGATGCTGACCGGCTCTCGCTGCAGCGATCACTATCAATGTTCTCACTCTCTTCCCATTCACCATGTTTGTTTTCCTTGTTAAACGTTATCGTGAAGATTTGTAGAAACATCTATACGATGTACTAACAAAGTCCTCAATGTGTTTCCATCTCTCTACAGGTGATGGTATTTTTAATCAGAAAACATTTGTTCCTAGGAATGTTCAGGAGGTCGTTGTTGAAACATCTACCCAAACGTGATATTTGTTCGATATGAAACTTATGTGAATTATGCTTCAGCCCTATTTGATCTTTCTCTGTGAAATTGTTGTGCGTTTTCAGATATTATTTCCTTTTGTGTTCATGTAGGACATACTTGTTGGTTACAGCATGCAGTTGGAAAGGAATGTTTGGTCAAATGCATGACCACAAACCATATTGTACGATTTGGAACAAAACAAGCTATACATTATATCACTTATAACAATACAACCTCTATATGATGAGCTCACCTGGACTTTAGTCCGGTGAGATTATGCGATTGAGCAGTATCCGTCGGTGAGTGATTGAGTGAGTGAGTGAGTGAATGAATCAGTCATTCAGTTAACACTTCCGTCATTATTGCTTGAACCCAACATGTGATTTTGATTAAACTTGCCCACAAGCTTCATATCTGATGCTTAACGAAGAAGGTACAATGACCACATCAAAATCTGCACTCAAGGTGATTTTGACCCCCCAATATAGGAATGTGCTCTCTTCTCTGAAACCACACACACACACACACACATATACACACACACACACACACACACACACACACACACACACACACACACACACACACACACACACACACACACACACACACACACACACACACACACACACACACAATTTCAATGAAACTTGGCAACAACCTTCATCACCCGTGATGCACGAAAGTTTGTTCATGGAATTAAAATAATAATAATAATAATTTTTTAAAAACCAAGGTCTGAGGGGGTCTGTAGGGCATTTGAGTGCCTGTTGCTCCTGATCCAGGTGAGCTTCAGAACACGCAGTCCTTCATCTACCTCTGCCACCGAAAGTGGATGGAGGTTATGTTTTCACCCGTCTGTCTGTTTGCAACAAAAACTCAAAAATTTGTGTACGGATTCAGATGAAATTGGGTGGAGAGCTTGGGTATGTGACAGACAAAATGATGAGATTTTGGTGAAGATCCAGATCCAGATCCAAGAATATTTTCAGTGATTCTTCACATTTGAGTGGTAGGGCCACAACGATATATAGCACGATATCTCAAAAATGTTATGGACGGATTTGGACGAAACTTAGTGGATGAGTTGGTTCGGTGACAAGAACAAGCCGAGTAAATTTTAGTTACGGTTCGAATCGAGATCCGGCCCATCAGTGGGATACAAAATGCAAACAATTCAGCCTGGCGGAGGGATGTGCTCCACCAAGTGCCCATCTAGTATTATATAGAACAATACAAGCTACACATTATATTAGAGAGAACAATACAAGCTATACATTGTATTATATAGAACAATATAAGCGAAACATTGTATTATATAAAACAATACATGCTATGCATTGTATTACATAGAACAATTCAAGCTATACATTGTATTATAACGAAAAATACTAGCTTTACATTATATTATATGGAACCAGAACGGCACTCTTCAAGGTCACGACATCTATTGAAATGCCTCTGCCCACATTATTACATTAATATTTGCACCAAGTTTGATTTAAAAACATTCAGCTGGTCTGAAGCATCACATTTTATCTAACATGACCTCTGACCTTTTGATGCCGAAATCTAATCAGTTAATCATTACATCATTATACATATTTGTACAAAGTTTGACTTTGATCCTTTCAGCCGTTCTAAAGTTATCACGGTAACGAAAACCTATCACGGATGTACGGACAGACGGACGGAAGCATGGACAACCCAAAAACATAATGCCTCCGCGACTTCATCGGAATAATTTACATCATACACATAGAGATTAAAGGTCATGCTCTTTCACTCCTCAGAGTATAAAACCACCATTTAGGTTTTTCTTCCTTTTTCTGCCAATGTCCGAGGACTTGCAGATTGAAATCCTCAATAGTGAATACAAAGCATGTGGGGATGACCGTTTTTTGACCTTGACCTAATTTTAAGGTCATGACCCAGGCATTTTAACACTTTTCACCAAAATTTGATGAAGGTTTCTCCAATCAGAACAAAATTCCCCTTTATAGATAGCGTAGAGGAAGGCGCATTTCAGGTAAATTTACATCATACTCCTCCGGGTTAAAGGTCAAGGTCAAATGGCGGTCTGAATAATATAACGTGTTTTTTATGCTTCCAATGATGAAGTCACCAGAGGAATTATGTTTTCGGGTTGTCTATCCGGCTGTCCATCGGTCCGTGTTTCCGTGATACGTTTTGATTACCGCGATAACTCAAGAACGGATGAAGGGATCGAAGTCAAACTTGGAACAAGTATGTATAATGATGTACAGATGAACCGATTCGATTTTTTGGTCAAAAGGTCAGAGGTCAGAGGTTGTGTTTGGTAAAATCCTGTTACTGCGATAGCTCGTGAACCAGTGTTGGGATTTTGACCAACTTCATACAAGTATATATTATGATGCAAAGATGAACTGATTAGATTTTAGCATCAAGAGGTCAAAGGTCACAGGTCATGTCAGGTAAAAATGTAATTGAGGTAGAGATTTGAACTAAACTAAGAACATATACCATGATACATATGTACAGATTAGATGTTGAGGTCAAATGGTCTTGAGGTTTTAGGTCATTGTTGGAGTAAGCACAGACGTAATATGGACGGAGGCATATCCGTCGACGTCGCAATGTCAAATTATGTCGAGTTTATCATCGCTCAATTTTTCCAATGCAGAATCTCTGAAACCGATTGGCCTTCCAACATAATAGTACACCTGCACTGCAATTGTACATCTGATATTTGATTCGTGTCCTTGACCTAATTAACAAAAAAACACCTTTTCGATCACAACTTGAGCAATTTTCCTCTGATTTTCATGATCTTGAGTTTTATGGTTAGATTCTGTATGGGGACACTTTTTTTTATTCTTTACACTCCATTCTAAAATGTTGAAATTCAAGGTCATATTGTCATCCAAAAAAAACAATATGGCCATCATTGGATCAAGAACAAAAGGTAAATTGCAGGAGATCACCAAAGGTACGGCTCCCACAGCCAGGTTAGGCTTACCCTTCCAACCAGTGCTGTTTAACATGTGCACGAGATGGTGACATTACACTGTTCCCTTCTTAATGAAAAGTAACTGAACAAGTGGCTATTTGACATGACATGTATACACTGTGTGGATATTGGAAAATAAACATGCATCATATTATCATCAAACACTCAGATTCATTCCATTTTACTTTTTGTTCTTGATACAGGTTTATAGGTTAAGCTTAACTACTGGTTCTGATTCTGAAATGAATCTCCACTTTCTGGACCAGAACTTTCAGCACCTGAAGTGGTTGCATGCAGTTCTGGCATATCAGTGGGATACACAAGGTAAACTGTTCAGCCTTGTAGAGGAATGTGCTCTTCCGAGTGCCATTCGAGTTATCTTTTAAATTCGGTGGCGAGATATGCTTAATGTGGACAAACGTAACGTTGTCACTCCCCAAGATCCATCTTTTCCCCAGATAATGTTTATCACTGTTGTGGGGGAAGCATGGGAGATTTGAACTGCTGTTAGCGTCCGAGTCATGATACCTACTGTTAGCTCCCAACTGGTCCCTCTTTCTCCTGATTGGCTACTCCAGATGACCATTAGGTTAAAACTCCACCTTTTAAGTGCATTATCTATCTATAATTCCAGCAATCTGTGTGTGTGTGTGTGTGTGTGTGTGTGTCTGTCTGTCTGTCTGTGACCGCAGTTTCTCAATGACCGCCGGTCCGATCGGATTCAAACTTGCCAGGAATATTGCCCGGGCCCCGCGGATGTGCCTTTTCGAGGTTTGATATCAATCGGACGAGCGGTTCCCAAGTTACGGACATTTATCTATCGACCAATGACAAGACACGGTGCTATGACATCACGAATGACGTCACAATTAATGTTTATTTATTTATTTTTATTTTTTTTTGCACGATCGACGGTCCGATCTGATTGAAACTTGCAAGGAATATTGCTGGGGTCCCGCGGATGTGCCTTTTCAAGGTTTGATATTAATCGGATCAGCGGTTCCCAAGTTACGGCCATTTATCTGTCAACCAATGACAAGACACGGTGCTATGACATCATGAATGATGTCACAATTAATGTTTATTTATTTATTGTACGATTGATGGTCCGACCTGATTGAAACTTGCCAGGAATATTGCTGGGGACCCGCGGATGTGCCTTTTCAAGGTTTGATATTAAGGTTTGAGAGTGGGGGCGAGAGAGAGGGGTGAGAGAGGAGGGGGAGAGAGGAGGGTGAGAGAGGAGGGTGAGAGGAGGGTGAGAGAGGGGGTGAGAGAGGGGGTGAGAGAGGGGGTGAGAGAGGGGGTGAGAGAGGGGGCGAGAGAGGGGGCGAGAGAGGGGGCGAGAGAGAGAGGGGGCAAGAGAGGGGGGCAAGAGAGGGGGCAAGAGAGGGGGAAAGAGAGGGGGCAAGAGAGGGGGGCAAGAGAGGGGGCAAGAGAGGGGGGCAAGAGAGGGGGCAAGAGAGGGGGCAAGAGAGGGGGCAAGAGAGGGGAGGGAGAGAGGGGAGGGAGAGAGGGGAGGGAGAGAGGGGAGGGTGAGAGGGGAGGGTGAGAGGGGAGGGTGAGAGGGGAGGGTGAGAGGGGAGGGTGAGAGAAGGGGGTGAGAGAAGGGGGTGAGAGAGGGGTGAGAGAGAGGGGCGTCACAATTCAAGAGAGGGGGAGAGAGGAGGGGACGAGAGAGTGGGGGCAAGAGAGGGGGTGAGTGGGGGCGAGAGAGGGGGTGAGAGTGGGGGCGAGAGAGGGGAGTGAGAGGGGGCGAGAGAGAGGGGCGAGAGAGGAGGGGGTAGAGAGGAGGGGGTAGACTAGGGGGGAGAGAGAGAGAGGGGGCGTCACAATTCTTCTTCTTCTTCATTTGATATGACGTCAGAATTGACGCTGGGGACCTGAGTATGTTTCCCAGGTGTTTCCCAAGTTATGGCCATTTATGATACGGTTGGTCCGATCTAATTGAAAAAATGCCCCAATCCAGTCGTCGTTTACGAGAGCGAAGGAACGAAGCTGCACATACTGGCACGCCTCACCCACGAGAGAGGGTACTGGCACAAGAGAGGGGGAGAGAGGAGGGGTCGAGAGAGGTGGGGGGTGGGGGATGAGGGGGGGGTGAAAAAATGCCCCAATCCAGTCGTCGTTTACGCACCTACGGGCCTGCACTAGTTTATCCAATTTCACTTAAACAGCTTTATGGTCTATCATTGTGACAATAAATAAAATTGTCCAATTAAATCTCATGATTTTACCCTCATGGATTGAGGACCATATAAATACAACAGATATGTTTTTGTGTCAGCTTTCCGTACAGAAAGCTCGACCTTGGCAGGCAAAGGATTGGAATGTTCTTCTGATAAGGCCTGCAACGGCTGTGTGTTTAAGGAGCACCGAACAGCCAGTCTGTACACTCGCCTTGTTTGGATTTTAACCCAATTTTCTTCACCAGTTGATGTACTTGGTTGACAGATCAATCATTGTAAGAGGTAACATTATTTCATGCTTATATGCAATTAATTTTTTTTTCCTGCCTGAGTCGATCAAAGGGTTACACTGGGTTGTTTGCCATTGCCTTCCCAGCAGTCGTTTTGGCAGGAATTTGTCTTGAACATCCATCAACCAATGTCATCCATTAACTTTAACATTCACAGACTAATGAAGACAGCACACCTAGTTTAACGTCCATCCGAGGGATCATGCATCATCTGTGAATCGCCCTATGTGCTAAACATCATCAAATCACTTTAAAATAATACCAAATCAATCACATTTCTATATTTTGATCACATTTTAAGTACAATGGTTACGATTCAAATCAAAATTTTGGAAACATTTCTCACACGCATGTGCATTTCAACACAGTAGCCCCCACCCTCCCAACAGTGCCGTGGGTGAAACACACACACACACACACACACACACACACACACACACACGCGAGGTTTTTTTTACGACAACGGCACTCGCATTTTGGGGCCATTATTTTTCTCTGGGGCATTATTCCCCCCCCCCTTTGAATCCGCATATGAATTGAATGGGGGGGGGGGATTCCAGTACCCATAAATCTTGTCTCGCAGCACTAACAGCTGCTTGGAAGACCTCAGTTTGGCAGGCTGAGTAATTTGAGGCAAATTCCCACTTTTCATCAATTTATTTTTGTCTCATAATTCCGGCGATAGCGAGTCTCCCAAATGGACTTCACCTTTCGGAATATATTCCACATTCACAATTGTTATTTCACAATTTATCCAAAATCCCTATGGCTTTTAAATAAAACTTCAACACTTGCTTCAGCGTCTATCCAAGGCAGGGAACACACATTTATCCTTCCAGTTTAGTGTTGGCCCGTTCAGGGAGATTCGTGACCTTGGTTTTTTATCAGCACCAAGCAAGTGGCCCCAAGCCAAAGTGGTCTCATGATGAGCCAGTAACCAAACCACGACCAGCCAGGCTGCTTTAACTCTCTGCCTGAAGTTTCTTTAGTTATTGCAATATCATTTCTAACAAGACATTCATGTTTGACATCGCACAGTAATCTTCAGTTCCTTATCGAACTCACAATCGCTTCCAATTCAGATTTTCACCAAGATTGAATTCACACACAAACACCTCAATCTAGTCTTAAAACATTCTCAACGACATCTGCCCTGCACTCTAAATAGATCGCAGTACAATGCTCGGGCTCTGTCTTTCAATACAAGTTTACATATACCCAGTTATCTGTGTCCACACCAAAGATGCAACAGCGTGTGAATAGTCAGTTGTCATCGTTTTTCCTCTGGAATCGGCGTGTGCACTTCACCTTATCCAATCTTCAGTGTACGGTGACGACCAATCCTTATCTCCACTTTCCGTACTCATTCATTCCCATAAGCTTCACAGGTCACAATACACAACAGAGCACGTTTTATTCCAGTGAAATCTACTGGACTCGCACACGCTCCATTTCAACACTCACGTAATACTACATGCAGATCAATGCAAATCAGTGCGCATCCAAATCAGATATAAATACAAACATACAAGAGTTCCAGGTTGGAACACTCAACTTGCATCCTGAACACAAAACTCCACATTTCCAATCACATTGCATTCACAAATCCATCCAAAGAGGTAACTCCTTAATACAAAACTATAGGATTTACGAATCCGTAACACCTCCGCACAATACAATGCAACAGTTTCACAGCAAGCAAACTTCCAGTGAGTTCAATGAACAAACAGAAATCCAAACAGGTAACTCAACAAACATTCATAACACTAATTCGTTCTCCCACTTGCCCAGGCTCCTTGCCCATTTACCTGGGTCGGCATCAGTTTAGCCTCCGTCTCAGCATGACGCTGTTCGATCAATGAACTGCAATGGGTTATATAGGGCATCAGATCCTTCACATCCTTGGATTCCCAGCCGATACACACTAGCTTGACCTCGTTCTGCAATTTTGCTGCCAACCCGCTGATACATGCATGAGCGAACGGGACGCCTTCGTCATCTTTTAATCCAGAGTGACGCTGATACACACTCCGTAACCGTTCTAGGTAATCCAGCGGATCTTCGGATGAGCGTTGTTTGCACGCTTGTATTTTCCCCCAATCTGTTTTGAGTGGTGCTATCTCCGTCACCGTGTCAATGAGCTTGTTGACATGTTCTTTGAGCTCGTCTCGGGTTCCGGGCGCTTCACTTGGCCATCCCGCGACTTGTTTCAATTGTCTGAGTAACCCCTTGAGCACAATCAATTTCAACACAATATTCATGTCCACACAAGTCGGTTGATGGCATTCCACAATCACACGCAACTCTCCTTGAAACTTTTGCGGATCCCCTCGTTCCTTCGGCATCTCGTTTGCAATGGCCCTTAACTCGGAACCCCATGGCCGATATATTGCTTGCACGCTTCCGGCCCCTGGGTAATCTCGCAGTGGGAACGTACCTCACGGTGCCTCATCTCCTTCCCTCGCAGCCTCCACCGTGGCCTTTCTGGATCGGGTCTGCACTCCGACAGTCACCAAGAGGAGCCCTCTCTTGTCGTTGTGTCGCAGCAGGTTTCCTCTCCACGCTCTCCATAATCTCCTCTTTTGGTACTCCTCCTTCGATGCTCTTCCTGCCCTGTACAATCATCGCCCTCTGCGTCCGGTTCCTCGTCCTCGAGCGGCGGAGCCGTTGGAACTATGTCTGGAATAGGGTCAGGCCACCTATCTGACTCCTCTCCATCATCCTCGAACTCCACAGAGGCACCCTGTCCCGACACTCCTCCATCCAGTCCATGTACGCTCCCCAATGTACGTGCCTTGAGGTCTTTTTGTATATTCCCTTCTCCTCCAAAACTTCCCTCAGGTGATTCAAAACAATCCCGATCAAACGTACCATTCTCAGGAAAAGGCAATTTACTATTCATTGTCCAAACGCACCAATTTGGAACGTCTCTCACAGAATAAGGTCCGTATCTATCAAACATACATCTCGTGCATGTCCCTCTGCGTGGCCTGCGGCAGGTTGCGTCGGTACGCACAATCTCATCACTCTTTCCACCAGCATTTCCCGTCACAAATACCATGAAATATGCACTTAAATATCGCGATAATACAACAAATGCTGTTTAGCACTGCAACAAAACAACTATATAGTGCTGTAAGTTTGAAGCACATAACCCTCACACACAGTCACACTTTACCACACAGCGAGCTGGGCCTCGAACCCCTCTCGTCGCGGAGGAGGGTCCCTTGGCGCCAAGCCGCCATGGCTTCAAACGTCGTCAAAAATGGCAGGCAGAAGAAACTCGTTCGTTTTGGTCATGGTCGTTTCACAAAACAAACGAAATCACTTTCACTCAATTGTTTTGATGATGTCGAAACAAAAATTCCTATTAAATATTGATGTGCTGAGTGATTTGTGAGTGAGAAAAAGTGCGCAGGTTTCACCCGTGTCGTGATGACGCGTTCTCTTGAGGGTCACTTTGCAGTGTCCTCTCCGTCCATTGGCTCTCTGGAAAACCTCCACCGATTGGCTGCTCATGTTCACACGTTTGTCTCGTCACAAATTTTCACAAAAAAAAAAAAAAAAAATTAATGAGTTGCTCCATATAGGCCTTCATTTCACCTGAAATGAATTGTCTCAAAAAAAAACTAATTTTCATCCAATTTTTCCCCCCCATTGTTTGCAAACGACTCTTAAACGATCTTAGCAACGATGAAAAATGAATTCAGAAATCCAATTGGAGTTAGGGTAAGGCCGTGACAGAGTAAGAAAGTGCGAGAATGACAAAAGAGGCGACACGGAGCAAACAAAATGGTGGAAATTTGATTTGGAAATCCCTCCCTGAACGGGGAAGCCCCATCCCAAAGGGATCGTCACACTGGAGGAGGGTATTATCGTGTATTTTAGGCAGACGAAGACCATCAAGCCAGTCAGCTGACCTGTCCTGATGACCATGGAGAGCATAATTAGATGAGGCGTATGAAAATTATCAAAACAAATAAAATTGAAACGATTTTGTGCTCACGTTTCGATGGAACAAGTGTGTATCTCCCCTCAGGAGAGCCAGAAAACAACATCTTTCGAAGCTCATCTGAACTCTCAAACCTTTCTCCCTCATCCAAATCCTGGTGGCATCCAATCAAATCTGTGTCTGGTGTATGTTCCCCCTCCATCCCCTCCCTTACCTCAAATGGCCGCACTGTTGATACCGCACGTGAAAAGGCTGAATGCCGAAACTTGGTGTTTGCATCGAAATCTTGTGTCCGAAATCCATTGCTTTATGCACCTACCTTACCCATTCGCATCCAACTGTCCCTGGACTCCGTGTCCTTTTCTTCTGACAAAGTAGAGAGCTTGCTGTCAAACCTCAACTCAGATTCTACAACCGGTCCAGAGGGCATCAGCCCACGTGTCCTAAAAACCTGCTCCTCTGCTCTTGCTCACCCTCTTTCTGTTCTATTCAC
Source organism: Eptatretus burgeri (assembly GCF_056783735.1). Classification (NCBI taxonomy): domain Eukaryota; kingdom Metazoa; phylum Chordata; class Myxini; order Myxiniformes; family Myxinidae; genus Eptatretus; species Eptatretus burgeri. Next base: position 132,546,402 of record NC_140963.1, on the reverse strand, counting down.
CCTCTCATTTGCTCAAGGTCATCTGCCATCTGCTTGGAAATCCACAAACATCACTGCCCTGCATAAAAAGGTGAAAAAACAGATCCCTGCAACTACAGACCAATCAGCCTTCTCCCAATCATCAGCAAGGTGATGGAATCCATCATCGCTTCAGACATTAAAATCCTTCCTCTTCTCCAATGTCTTGATTTCCGATCTTCAATTTGGTTTCAGACCAGGTCACTCGACCTTGGATATGCTGCTTCTGCTCTCCCAACAATGGATGGAGGTCCTCAATGCCGAACATGAAATCAGAGCCATATCCCGAGCTTTTGACACGGTCTGGCACCCTGCCCTGCTCACCAAACTCTCTTCCTGTGGTATCCAACGCAATTTCCACTCATGGCTCGCAGACTTCCTCTCTTGTCACAGTCACCGTGTGGCCCTAAATTGAGTTCTCTCATCCCCTCTTCCTGTCCAAGCTGGAGTTCCTCAAAGTAGCGTTCTGGGCCCTGTTCTTTTTCTGGTTTCATCAATGATCTCTCCGACTCTCTGGAAAATCCTCTTTATCTCTTTGTTGATGACTCCACCACCTGCCATCCATCAGACCGGCAAGCAGCAGCTTCTTTGCTCTGCAGATCTGGGTAAAATCACAAACTGGTCCACACGTGGAACATGTCTTTCAATTCGGAAAAATCTCACACTCTCACTTTGTCTCTCCTAAAGGACCGTTCAGACCCCCCCCCGCCCCCAAACTACTTTCACAACAATCCTCTGGAAGAATTCCTTTCTTTCAAGCTTCTGGGTCTCACTATCTGCCACGACCTTTCCTGGGAAAGCCACATTTCCAACCTCGCCTCCAAAGCCAGTCGCCGACTGGGAGTCTTCCCTCGTGCAAAGTCCTTCCTCAGCCCATCTGAGCTCCTAAGCACATACAAAGCTTTCGTCCACGGCCTGATGGAGTACTGCTCTCCCCTCTGGGCTGGCACTCCTGCCTCCCCCCTTTCTCGGCTTCACGCTGTGGAAACCAAGGCATTTCGGATCATTGGCATCTCCCGCAATGAGGCTGAGTCTTTGGGCCTCTCACTCAATCACCGCAGGCTGGTCGGTGGTCTTTCCGTCTTCTACCATCTCCTTTCCGGTCTCACCCCCCCCCCCCCACTGTCTGCGATTGGTCCCCACTATATTTCCGCAGGGTGCTCAAGGTCCGCCAACAACCCCCTTCTGGTAAAACTACCAAAATCACGAATCACTGCTCACCTTCACTCTTTCATTCCTCTTTTTCCCCACCTTTGGAATAAACTCCCTCACTCGATTCAATCTCATTCTTCCCTCCAGGCCTTCAAAACAGATGGTCACCACCACCTCTTATCGTCCCCCATCCAAATCCTCGATCTTTTCTGGTCCCGTTAATCCACCCCAAACCAACCTCCTTGAAATTCCCTGCTCTCCTTCCCGAAAGTCCCTGTAATGTCCATCTTGCATACCCCGTGTTCCCCGCCCCATCCCTCTCCCTTCCACAGTCTCTGTGTCTCTGTTCCCCACTGTTTTGTCCTTCCCACTCCCGCCCCTCTTGTCTCATGCCCCCCTTACTGTGTGCTAGCTCTCATATGAGCCTCGACAAGGTATACAAAAAAAAAATCATCAAAAAAAGGGTTTGAAATCTCCGACTACTCTTTGTCGTTTATTTAATAGTGATCGCTGCTGAGAAACTGTGCTTTCTTCCCTTTTCCCCATTTTCTGCATCAATAAATTACCCTGTTTGGTGAAGACATGGTGTAGCCATCCATGGTGATTGGAAATTGGCATATTAACCAGTTGTTCTTTCGTGTGCAGCACAAGACTACTGGGCTGCATCATTGGCTCGTGAGTGCGGCTTGCCACTGATGTGCCTCTGTTGGTTTGGACAGGAACTTGGAATTTATTCACAGTGCCGGCGATAGCTCGGCGACTCTTCACGAAGGACACCGTGGGAATGGAATCCCGCTTAACGTCCATCTGAGGGATGGCACACACATTGATGGAATCACCTTGTCTGCGAGACACCGGGATGATGAAAGATTCAAACCCAGGCGAGACAGCTCAGAAGTTGATGTGCGTACCTCGAAGCCATCCTGTCAGCCAGTATTAACCGGCGAGATTGGCTCAGTGTTAACACACCTCAACGTAGTACGTTGACCAGCTCCGCTCGGCTATTCCGTCCTGATCGTCACGTTCGGAGACAACCATGTGTGCCAAATAAACCTGGTGGACGAGGAAAACTTTTCGTCCAATACCTGCTGGGTAAGGTGAGGGTTGGTGAAGACTGCAGGAGTGTTTGTGTGTTCATATGTTGGTTCACGGAAAAATATTTTCACGAAAAATGTGACCACAATATTCGTTTTTGTTGTGTGTCTGTCTGTCTGTCTGTCTGTCTGTCTGTCTGTCTGTCTGTCTGTCTGTCTGTCTGTCTGTCTGTCTGTCTGTCTGTCTGTCTGTCTGTCTGTCTGTCTGTCTGTCTGTCTGTCTGTCCCGAGAATAGCTCCGTGGGTTTTGATCCGATCCTGATGAAATTTTGGTGGGAGGTTTATATGATGATCTCGTTGTGTTTTCCTGAAAACGGGCGTGGTGCGCCCATTATGGGCGGAGCCACGCCCAAAAAACATGTGTTTTTAGGGGGTAGTCACTTTAAATTTGCATCTTCTCCGAGGGGGTTGTCGAATCTGACAGGGGTTTCGGTATTTGGTTAGCCCAATGGCACCTGCATAGCCCCACGGAGCTCGATTTTTCATTTTCGTCCCAAGGTCAAGGCCACAAAGGTCACGAACTTCGAAACTTGCAATTTTGACATGAAAAAATTTCTTCTCTGAGGGGTTTGTCGAATCTGGCAGAGGTTTCGGTATTTGGTTAGCCCAATGGCACCTGCATAGCCCCACAGAGCTCGATTTTTCATTTTCGTTCCAAGGTCAAGGCCACAAAGGTCACGAACTTAGAAAATTGCAAATTGTGTTTTTAGGGGGTAGCCGATTTCAATTTGCATCTTCTCCGAAGGGGGTTTGTCGAATCTGGCAGGGTTTTTGGTATTTGGTTAGCCCAATGGCACCTGCATAGCCCCATGGAGCTCGATTTTTCATTTTCGTCCCAAGGTCAAGGTCACAAGGTCATAAACTTAGAAACTTGCGATTTTGACATTAAAAAATTTCTTCTCCAAGAGGTTTGTCGAATCTGGCAGGGGTTTCGGTATTTGGTTAGCCCAATGGCACCTGCATAGCCCCATGGAGCTCCATTTTTCATTTTCGTCCCAAGGTCAAGGTCACAAGGTCACGAACTTTGAAAATTTCGAATTTTGACGTAAAAATCATACGACCGCCCAAACATTGAGAGCTAGGATGACTATTTTTTTATGCATAACCTTGAGGTCATTCCCCACCTAAAGTCTTGAAACCATTTTGCCCTATCTCGAACACCTTGCCCGTGGCGCCCCCTTTAAGTTTGTTTTTACACTGATGTCATCAAAGTATGGATAATCCGAGGAGTGCAAAATGCCATAAAGCCGATATGACATCATATTGTTCCTGGAAAGTTCCAGAGGAAGTTTTGCACCAAAGGTCATAAACCTTGACCTTTGACCTTTAAAGTTCGCAAAGGTCAAATTTTCAAAGTTGTGGGAATCGAACCGGGTTTTCGACGTTCTTCGACGAACTAACTCCAATAAACTTTAGCATGTATCCTGTTTCCTTATTTTAATGTCCACAACATTGTTTTGGGACCTTTAAAGGTTATGCAAAGGTCAAATTTTCAAAGTTGTGGGAATCGAACCGGGTTTTCGACCTTCTTCGACGAACTAACTCCAATAAGCTATAGCACCTATCCTGTTTCCTTATTTTAATGTCCACAACATTGTTTTGTGACCTTTAAAGGTTATGCAAAGGTCAAATTTTTAAAGTTGTTGAACGAAACCGGGTTTTCGACATTTTGCAGCTAATAACCTGTCACTCGTACCACATCATGTTGATCATTTTTATAACTTGGTCAAACATTATCACATTGTCTCATCCTGACTTCTGAAACAATCTCCATCGTCAAATACCGCTCGTGAACAATTGTCGTCTTCAGACCTGTAAAAATGTCGATCATTCATTCTCAGATCTAATGCAATCTTTCTACCCAGCCACACAATTATAATCAGTGTGTGTCACCCAAAGATGAGTTCCAGTGTGCAGACATTTACACCCACCCACTGTAATCTACATACACCGGTGATGCGAGGCGTTGTTCATTGCTTGGTCTTGCCGTTCCCTGTTACTCAGAGCTGCTGCAAGTTGCTGCAAAACATGCCATTGAACCGTTCAGCATCTTCCCTCTCCCTCAGATACTCCTCCCGCTGCTCCTCTCTCACCAATCTCCATTCCTCTCTCTCTCTCCATTTCAATCATGCTTTCTTGCAAACTGATATACTTGCCGTCGCTCTCCTTTAAATATGCCAGCAGGTCATCTTTTTCTTGCCGCCTCCTCTTCCTCGGTGTTCCTTGGTGTAAATAATGAAAAGAGTGAGGAGACAAAGCACAACCGCACGCAACGACTTTGGTTGTGCAGTGAGCCCCAGCTCTCAAATCGCCAACCCAGTTACACATCAGCTGGTGTGATGATATAATATGAAGCACTTGCCTGTCATCCGATGTTGTGCTGTTTAGCAAAAATAGAACATAAGGCTGAAAATAATAAATAAATAAAAATTAAATAGCTCAATAGTATGATGATGAATATTGCCATCATTAAAACCTTGGGATGTTTTTTTTGTCCCCCCTTTCTTTGTTTACATTTGTACGTACTTGCGTGCGTTGTCATCACCGGCATTGCAGCGGACACGGGTGAGGAAGAGTCACGTGGTTCGGCCGCTGTGGTGGAAACAGAGCATTCAATCAGTGATGAGGGAAAGTGTCGTCGAGGTTTTTTTTGGATGAATTTCAGAGAAAGTGAAACAGCACAAAAGGTAAAGAGAAATCAAACATGAGTTGAAGCAAGTGACCAATCAGGTTCAAGGTAGACTTACCCGCCAAATTATCCGGCACGTCCATCATCGCAGGTGCCTCCACCATCTCCGTCGGCACCTCAACGTCGCTGCACATTACAACTCCATCGCCCGTGAGTAGGGTGAATATACTGATTCTGGCTCACTTTTCCCCATGTAAATGAATGGGGGATTTTCAGCGATTCATTTTTTTCCCCTAAAAAATAAACCCCCTTTTTATCCCAAGGTATATTTATTTGTCTCCCCTTTTAACCTCAGGACACTTTTTTTCAAATAACCAATGCAATAAGATAAAGATTTGTTCAAGTCGTAAAGTAGTAATGTGATTTGTTAAAGGTGATTCTAAAGAAATATCTGAAACATGTAAGCCTGGGGACACTCTTTATCAAATAACCGATGCATATTGTTTAGCTCACTCATTGAACATATAAAGATTTGTTCATTCTCAAATTCCTTCAATAGTTTAATTTTCTTTGCACAATAATCCCCATCTAAAATATTTAAAAATAAAACATTTGAATCTTTATATTTTTTAAGATACCCCTTTTGTGCCATTACGAAATGATAAACTTCTCTTAATGATCTCATCTGGCCACCTCCTGAGCCTCAGATTATTTTTTGCATAAGCCACGCCCACATTTCCATAAGCCCCGCCCACTTTTTCTAAGCCCCGCCCACTTTTGCTAAGCCCCGCCCACTTTTGCTAAGCCCCGCCTACTCTTACATCATTTCCAGTTCATCTCTGACTCAAAGAAATGACGAGGAAATTCTAGAATGTTATGGTTTTGAAAAATTTCCCAATGAAGGCTTGCCTGGGCAAGCACACCCACCAGTCTTTCCCTATAAAAGCCTCAAGCCCAGGCTCCATTTTAAACATTTTTTTTTGCTGGCGATGGTGTGCTGTGTGCTTGTCTGGAACTCTCAGACTTGTATGGAACTAAACCTTCAAGTTGATGAACTGGATTCAAACCTCTTATCCATTGAGGAAAGATTTTATTTCCCTATTTTCAGTTCCTTTTGAACATCGACTCATTTAATAATTAAATAACTTAATTAATACATTATTATTTTCTCTCACAAGAAATTGTATCTGAAATGCAACATGAAAATACCGATTTTGTTACAACTTGGGGTGAAATTGTTGGCTTGGGTGAAGACCTTATGAGCGACCAAGACCCACAGAACGAGTTCGTCCTTGATGACCCAACCAAAGAGTTATACCTTGGAGACCAGCAAAATCCTGAAAAAGAGTTTTACAGCAATAGTACTCATTGCGAGTTATCAAGACAATACCCACTGAACAAGTTATACCTTGATGAGCCAGAATACATGTTTTACCTTGGAGACTCACAAATTTTGAAAAAAAAAAAATCAGTAAATGAGTTCTGCCTTGATGGTTTAAATAACTACCTTGGAGACTCAGGAAAAGGGTTCTGCCAAGATGGTTCAAAATCTGGGGCCTACCTTGGAGACTCACAAATTTTGAAAAAAAATAGAAAATGAGTTATCCTTGGTGGTTTTAAATCTGAAACCTACCTCGGAGACCTCACAAATTTTGAAAGAAAAAAAAAATCAGTAAATGAGTTCTGCCTTGATGGTTTAAATAACTACCTTGGAGACTCAGGAAAAGGGTTCTGCCAAGATGGTTCTAAATATGGGACCTACCTTGGAGACTCACAAATTTTGAAAAAAATCAGGAAATGAGTTATCCTATAGAGACTTTGTAAGTTGGTTTTATTTTGGAGATTTGAAATGCGGGTTCTGGCTTGATAATTCACAATGTGATACATATCTTGGAAACTCAACGGGAATGTGGTTATACCTTGAAGACTTGGAAAGTTGGGTTTATTTTGGAGACTTGAAACTTTTTTGGAGACTTTTATTTATTTATTATTATTTTATTTATTGATATTTTGGAGACTTTTGGAGTTGCTCTCACTCTTTGGGATCCAAACCTATCGATGTAGATCTTTGTCGGATGGTGCTTGATGGGAGCAAGATCAAGAAAGTTCTGGGAAGAAAGTGCAGGCTTACTCCCCGTTTCTACGTCATCAAACCTGAAAGCCTTAAAAGACAGAATTGGAAGAAGAGAAAAAAAACGTAAAAAATATATATAGGTGGAAATCTTATTTTGAAAAAGACATTGTGTTGGGCGAGGATTGAGTTGGGGTTGAGATTTTGAATGTGAGGGTTGGGACACACACACACACACACACACACACACACACACACACACACACACACACACACACACACACACACACACACACACACACACACACACACACACACACACACACACACACACACACACACACACACACACACACACACACACACACAGTTAAGCCATGACTATTCAGTTGAGAATTCTGTGTTTGGGGTTAACAGATCTAAGAACGTCCCCCTTGACACATTATATAATGTTCTCCACCTCGGACTTGGCCCTCGAGTGTCCACAACGGTGTATAGGAGGAGGGAGTGAAGCGCCAACCCATTGCATACGCACGCACACACACACACACACACACACACACACACACACAGACACACACACACACAGACACACACACACACAGACACACACACACACAGACACACACACACACAGACACACACACACACACACACACACACACACACACACACACACACACACACACACACACACACACACGTTAAGCCTTGACTATTCAGTTGAGGATTCTGTGTTTGGGGTTTACAGATCTAAGAACGTCCCCCTTGACACACATTATATGCTGTTATACACCTCGGACTTGGCCCTCTAGTGTCTACAAAGGTGTATAGTAGGAGGGAGTGAAGGACCAACCCCTTGCTCCCATGGGTATTATTTGCTTAGTTTTGTCTTTTGTAATTCCTGTGGATAAAATGAACCTAAAATCTCTTCCCCTTCCAAATCATATATTTAAAAGTCCAAGGAACCGTATCTATCACATAAACAATTTTAAAAAGTTCGTTCGTCCATCATTTAATATAACCTTTTTCAAAATGAGATTTCCACCTATATATTCTTACGATATCACCAACTTTGAACTTAGGTTTTCTGACATTAATCTCTTTTTCATATTTTAATTTTGTAAATGTTTCTGATGGTTTCATATTTGTTGACATGTGAATCGTGTCATTATACTTATCCACAATATCCTGAATAAAAGATGACCATTGATGTGAACAGAGTTCTGTGAATTTTTTATATAGTCTCTCTTTTAAGGTACGATTAAAATGTTCAACAACAACTGCCTTCCCTTCATTAAAGGTATTGTATAATGTAACACTGTTATTTTTTAGAAAATTCATAAATGTCTTGTTATAAAACTCTCTACCCTCATCAGTTCACAATTTTTTAGGTTTCTCTTACTTTTATTAAATATCTGTTGAAAGGCGAACATAAGAGTATTACTGTTTTGTTTTTTAAAGGGACAACCCATGCGTATCTACTCCTCAAATCAATAACGGTTAAAGCATACTTGTACCCCTTATTATTGAGTTCAATCAAATCAGCGGACCAGATATAATCGACTTCCTTGGAATAAACTTTCCTTCAACGAAACTTTGTGAATATTGGTTTTTGTAATTCATCAGCTAATTGCTCTTCAGTCTTAATGACATCATTAGAGCCTATAAGTTTTTTGAATTGCCAAGTCCAAGTTTAAATTTAGCACTGATCATCTTCTTCACGATGAACCGATCAACTTTTTCTCTCAAGGTTGGATTTTGTATCAGAGACAAATTGTACAACATTTCTCTTTCGGCTTCATGCTTTTCTTCCAAAGTTGTGGTATTCCCAGAATCAATATCGTGTTTCATGCACACTTCATCAACTCTATTGATGGGTTGACTCCATGATTTTGGATTGTCTGCCTCATCTAATCTTTTATCCAAGTTTGTGCCTGGACCACAGAAAGAATACCCTGGTAGATATAATTCCCCTGGTATTCCAGTAGTTGTAAATTTACTTCCTGATAAAAATTTTTGTACATCTCCTCCTCGTTTGTGTTTGGAGATAAATTGATTTTTTTTTGAACCACACACCGAACATATACCTTTTTGTATAACCCTGTTATTTTTACTTTTAATATATGAAATATTTTTAGTAGTAGTTTTCTTTTTACATTTGAGACAATAACTCATTTATTTATGAGAAAAATTCCTGCAGAGTGCAAAAACCTTTTTAGTTTCCAACATGCACATTTGAATCTTAATTTATAAAACATAAAGAATCCTTAGAAATGCTTTCACTCTCTCCTCCATTTATTTAAGAAAAAAAAAATGAAAAACTTGAATTAAAATGAATATCTTGTCGATGTCAATAGTCTTGTCGAAAGTATTGCAAATAGACTTGTCAATTATTTGTTTTCCTCCTCGGTGGGTTGAGTTATTTTCTGTAATACCACCAATCTTTTTCTAATCTCACTGGTTTCCATATTTATTTAGTCTCACTCTTTCCTCCCTCTCCTTCTCTCTCTCCTCCTCCCTCTCCTTCTCTCTCTTCTCTCTTTCCTCCTCTTTCTTCTCCCTCTCCTCCTTCTCTCTTCAACTCCTTCCTCGTCCCTTATTATCCTTGAATCGCTTACACCCCATAGAATATCATACATATATTCATCAGGATTTCTTGTTATTCCTGTATCCAAAATAATTTTTTTTTACAACAGGAAACCAATAAAATTTCTTTTGAATTTCTAAAAGAGCCTTACCTTTTCTTAACTTGATAATTTTTGCATTATTTAACATTCTAATTAAATCTAAAGTTGTCGGTTTCTCAACATCAGCATAATGCCAATCTTTTATTGAAAATACCTCATTCTTATGTTGTAGAACATATTTATTAAAATACCGAATACCCTTTTCTTGAAGGTATGCTTGGACACAGAAATAATAATTTTCTTGAAGCCTTCTTGCTGTCATTTATGTATTAGAAATATATGTTAGAATAATATTATGGCACGAAACACCTCCCCATCTTCCCAGAGTTAAATCATTTTGTATTTCCTTACTTATGATATATAATCCTGTTTTTTCTGTTTTCATGATATAAACTATGGCAAAACCATTATTATATTTACCCTTATTAAATTCTTTTATTTGTTGTTTACTAATCGTGCTTCCACAAAACTCATTCTCTATCCCAAGTGGATAATATTCTTCCTTACGAGACTGATTTAATTGTTCCAGGTCTTCTAGGTCAATTTTAAATAACCAATTATACCCTAAATCATTCATATCATACCCCCATTGTTCTATTCTCAAACAAACGATACGCCCTTCTTTATAAAAATTTATTTTAATTCGAACTGTGAATTATGTGTGACATGGAGATAAAATCAACACTTCTGTATCTTTGGAATACACGGATATATATTGTGATAAATCGCTTAATCTCACCAAGTCATTCGCGTCAGTCGGGCTTGGATAATTTTTTAATTTATAACCATTTTTCATGTTAATATTTTTGGTTATATTATATTTATGTCGTTCAGCCTGTGCCTTTGTGTAATAATTTGATAAATCAATATCCAGTTCTTGGGATACACCAAAGATAGAACCATCTTTCCCAACATAAGTCATTTATATTAGATTAAAAATAATGTCATAAAAATTTTTTATTTTTGTTGAGTTGAAATAACACATATAGACATAATTGACCACAACACTTGGAATTTAATTCTTGGACTTGAAATGTTTGATAAACACCATTCTGAAAGAATTTTATGACTTCAACAGGTGGTGGAAGACCAAAACTATCAAAATAATATTTGTCTTGACTATTAAAAATACAAACCCAATGAGAACCGTTCCCATTATTATCTTCCAAGTTCATAATAATATTCTTTGTATGTTTTGGCACATTTGTTAATTCATCTCTCATATAAATAACCACATTATGAATTTTTAATTTCTTAAAATATTTGACAAGTTGTAAATTTGATGTTGTATTCTTTCCAAATTCTTAAAACCACTCATCAATGCTCATTTATTTATGAGAAAGATAGATCCATGACCCCTTTTCGTTAATTTTACACCTGCTTGTGCGATACAAGAAAGCATATCTCCAACTAACAATCTCACTTTATCAGGCAGACCTTCAAGTTTTTCAGCAAAATCTACAATTACACCACTTCCAGTAATTTGTTTCTCCAACTCTTTGTTATGTCTTTCCAATTCTTTTTGAGCCTGGAGTTGAGCCTTCCTTTCGTTGGCAGTTTTCACCGCTGTTGAAATACCACCCGTCAATGCTCCAACCGCACTTAAACCAGCAAATAAAGGAATTAGAAATGGGAGAAATCCTCCACTCGTCTCTCTTATTGAATATTTTTTCAACATTGGTTTTGTCATTTTAATTTTAAGTGAGCCAGTGTCATTCAAGATTTTAACCTGTTCTCTTGTGAGCAAAACATCAATTCTTACTGCTCCTTTTCTCTGAATTGTATTAACGTTAATCGTTCAAGGCTTTTGATTTTGAACACAAGATGATAGTTTATGAAGATTGATTTGATTAACATATACCCCAGTTGGTACTTTGCCACTCATTTATTTAACAAAAAATTATGTGAGACTAATCATCACACCATTATCTGTATTAATCTGCAATTCTGTTTCTTCCAAAAGCAAACAATATGTATCAACTTCTTCACTCTCTCCTCTTTCAATGTATAGGGAAGTATCCACTCGATTAGACTTTATAGTTTCCTTTTGAGCGCTCAGGTCAAACGCATAGATTGTATACAAACTTTTAAATGCTGTCATATCCAAAATAGGTTCTTTATTTCCATTACTTTCACACACCTTTTGGTGAGACTTGTATGCTTCAGCAAAATCATTTTTTCCCAATTAATTTCCAATCTATCTCGTGGATAAAATGTTCCATCTGGAGAAACGTGAAGTTGTTTCACCTTTGCATTATCACTCAATGCATTATTCTTATCAGTCGCAGTATCACCATCTGGCTTTTTAAAAATGATCCACAGATATCGTGGCTTTCCTTCCAGAACACCCAAATTCCACGTGTAAGTGGTTTGGTTGAGTTTACCGTGTTGACATCTTCTTTTGAGGTATGATACACTGAGTGGTTTCTTTGAGTTAAGTCTTCTATTCAACATCTCTTCTGTTTTAAGACTCGGAGTATATTCACTAATATACAAACTCATTTCCTCAATTACAAATTTATTCTGATCACCAAAAGCACTACCAACACCAAAAAGTAATCAATTTTCATTGTTATTCCTTTGGAGTTGAAATCTAATTTTAAGACCATACAGAACTTTGTCATGATCACAAAATCCAAATATACCTTGAAGAGGAACTGCCACAGTAAAACTATTAACTGCTTTTGTATCATCATTATACGCTCCTTTCCTTTGAGTATATCCAGGGTCTGTGATTGTTCCGGTTGACATATCAGGAATAAAACCTTCGACAGACCCCTTTCCCATTCTATCACTGAATGTATAGAGTGTAAATTTCATCATTTCAGATACAGCAGAGACAAAATCAACCGCTTCAACTTCTTGTGTTCCAATATACAAACGCACACTATCAAACATTTTCCAGAAGAAATTATTTACGAGTGTGGCGTTTGTGTTATTCCCAGCCTGAGTGAATTTCAATTTACACAACAAGAAACTTTCGGATAGATTCAAATAGGTTTGTTGATTATTTATTTCAAAACTTTTTGTACCATTCGTATTCCAGTCTGTTCCAGTTATTGCATTTACCTTGAAGTAATCTTCTTTTTTAGTGGAGTTTGAGATAATAATAGTATCATCCAAATCATAGATACTATCAATTGCTTCCATATTTGTATTTATTTCGGAAAAAAGATGTTAAAACCTTTGAAACCCTGATCCAAGTATTCGAATTATTTTCTGTCGTTCTTGCGGGGACAACTGAGTTTTGCCTTTCTTAATTTCTTTTATTGCTTGTAATTTATGAGATTCCTTCTGGGCATCTTTTATGCTCTTTACAGCACCTGCTACATTTCCCACAGGAGAAGCAGTTGAACCAATTCGGTCTTTATGTTGAAGAATAGTTGAACCAATACCCATTAAAGTATCAATTATCCCATCTCCTCTAAATTGATGTCCAACACCCCTTTGTCTCTTAGGTTTATCGTATCCTCTACCAAGATGCATACCTTCACTCTTGTCGTATGGGGAAAGGAACATCCCATCCCCTGTAATTATTTTATATTTTCCCAACTCGTGTTTCCTCACAATAACCATCGTATTTATTTATTGGAAAACTTCACGTAGGTGAATTCTGATGGATATAACTTCTCCATTAAAAGAAATCATACGATTATCTTGGTCGGTTATCCTAAAATTTACTCTGTGTATGGTTTTTCCTGACACAGGGAGATAAACCAAATTTTTGGGTTCCATCTTGAATTTATAACCAATTGGGGTTGAGTATGCGCTGAATGAAAATATTGTATTTGTTTTTATTCCATCATTATAAGCACCATCAATCAAATCACAGTGAATTAACACAGAATTTATTCCTGAGGATATTTGAATGACATTATCACTGTAAAACGTCCCATTAGTTTTTATCTTTTTTGAGGAGAAACCCAATAACTCTCTAAATGAATTATCAATTGTGAAATCAACCTTGTAGTTATTTTTAACTTTAATCGTTGATTTTGAAGTATGTTTTTGAATGTCTATAACAATATTTTTTGGTTCATCACCTTGTTCTTTCATAAGACGAGCAATTTCGGAAGATATTTGAGAAATCTCATATGCTGCGGGTGAGACTGTTATCGTTTTGTATCCACTTCCGGGATTATAACTAAACTTATCATTTTTATCAGTTATGTTAAATAAGGCATTATAAGTTTCCATGGACAATAAAGATGCCTCATATTCTTTTGTTGGGTCAAGTTGTAGTGGGTATGGGAATGAAGATGTGTGGTCGTTTGTTGTGAAATTAAAACTCAGGATTGTGCTTCTCATCTTATTTAATGAGATAAAATGTCTTTATATTGAGATTTATTAATTATTTTTATGTTCATCAACTGGTCTCAAATGGCTGATGCTTCATTAAAACAATTGTTATTTCCAGCCTTCTTACTACCTGACAACAATAACAGTCTGTTAACTAATTGCGATGGGTCATCTAGAAGAAAACTAATACCTGAACCAAGGACACTGAAAGCCTGAATAATGTGTTTCTCCTTCTCATTTTCCCTCCTTTTACCAGAAATACTTACCCTATAATTTAGAGTGTTCAGATCAATATATACTCTATCATCATTATTTTTCATATCCAATGGTTTATCAATATACTTTGATTCATCCCTCACAGTTAAACCTTGTCTTCCATCTTTTGTGAGAAGAAACATTAATCTCAGAGTTAGTTTAACAGGGGGTTGAGCAGAACCCATGAACCTTAATTCATCAGAAAATATCAATACCTTTTCTTGAACAAGATGAAATATTGCTGGTTGTTCTGTTGGAATGAGTCCTGCTTTGGTTTTTGAATCCGCAGAATATTCATTGTTTTGAAGAGCATTCACAATATAATCAGGGGGTCGATTCATCTCTTCCAGTTGTTGAAATAAACCTTCATCATCATATTCTAATTCTCCCAAATGCTCTAATTCTTCCTCTGTCATTTGATCAAAATCTTTTGACATTTGAAGTTTTTTAGGAGTATATTCTACTGTGGGAACTGTGGAAACATCTTTCATTTTTTCTTGGGAAGTTTTTAAAAGTGGTTTAAAAATTTTCTCTTGTTTTCTTTCAAATGCTTCTTCGCCCGTTAGTTTTTGTCTGCGTTTCTTCTTCATGTCTTCCTGTTGTTTTACAACTTTTGAAACCAACTCTTGATGTTCCTTAAATCTTCTTGCTCTTTCTTTCGCATCCATTTATTTATTGGAAAATATCATTTAATGAATTGTAAAGATCAACAGGGAAATTTTCCTTTTTTTCATCATCCAAGTAGATGTGTTCAAATAAATCCTTTTCTTTAAATATTTCATCAAATTCTTTATTAACATTAATACGAGTTGTAATTTCTTTTTCACTAATACTTGCATCCCTGCTTTTCATACGTTTGCGTTAAGTTTCTTCATCAACATCAAAACCGAATGATAAAATCTTCACTCCGCTCAGATGTTTAATAATTTGTCTCGTTCCTTCTGGATTAGTTTCTAATATCCCAAGACCACCAGATTTTAGTTTCTTTAACTCACTCTTACAATGTGAATATTTTGTTGTACCAAGAGAAACCTCAAATATTTGACCTTCATTCCTCAATCGCATATGTTCCTCCACTGAAATATAGTGATAATCTTCACCTTTTACTTCTCCAGGTCTTATTGCTCTCGTTGTTGTTGAAACAATGCGTATCACGGGGTGTTTTTTAAGTAAATTTAAAATATTCTCATTTGTACTACACAAGAACCTTGATTTATGAAAGTTTTTTTCCAGAAGCAGATTTACCCACAAGATTTATAATAATAGTTGTCATTTATATATGTAATTGTTTCTAAAACAAAAAATATATCCCTTGATATCTCATCTTGTTTCACAACAATATATTTATATTTTTCAGTCGTGTGCTTCATGTAATCCCCAAATTCTTTTTTATTACATAATGTAGAACAATTACCTCTCCAAAAATTATTGATATCTATTGAATTTAACTTGAATAAAATAAAAGTATTAGCATTGTTTCTGATGGAACGACGAGGAAGTTGAAAGTACGATTGACTAAGATAAATACAATTACAAGAAGAATGTCTCCCTCTTGTGTAGTCGCTGTCCATTACCGTTTGGTTTCTCTCATTAACACAATCATCAAAGATAATGAGGTTCTTTTTAGATTTATCCAAATCTTGGGGAGACGGTATATCATCCGTATTATCACTAAGAATACAAGTTTTCGGTTTTGATTTATTTTTACATCTCTGTGTATCACAAAATAGTTGTATTATATCTTCAATGTTATAATCATTTAGGTTTTTTTGAAGTTTAAATAAACCGATTATATCTTCTTTTTGAAGACCAGCATTAAAACCTTGTGAGAGTAGTTGATACTCTGGTTGAAAACTCGACTTTGTGAAAATTATTAAATTATCATAATTTAAAAAGTTGGGAGTCAGGAGCATCTTCAAAAGTAAGCAGGTTTTTCCACATCCGCTTGAACCAACTATGAGACATCTTAATGAATTTGGAAGATTTTTATGATTGTTAAATTTTATCTTATTTTCCCAAATGGGTAAAAAAAAATCATTCATTTATAGATTTGGAAAACAGGTTATTTAATTTATTATTGGTTTTTTTAGAAACTCTATATTTTATCCTAAGTTCAGGTTTAATTTCAAGATAATCCATTATTTTATTTATGCATATCTTGTGTTGATATTTCTCTGAAAATCACATCCATGAATAATATATAACAACAATCCTTTGAACATTTCGCTAATACGTTCAGTTTCTTCCCTTGTAAGGAAAGGTGTGTTATTACCCTCATACTTTACATTCATTTCTCTCATCAATCTTGTAAAGTAATTCATTTTTGGTGTAAATCTAAAAGAATTATTTTCCTTTTTAAATTTTTTATTATCATTAATAAGAAGATAATCACAGAATATACATTGTTTATGGGCTTTTGACTCTGTGTTTAATCCCCGTCTTTCACACGCAGGACAATTCTCAAATTTGTCATCTGGAGAATCAGGGAAGTCAAGCATATTTATAAAGTAAAACTTTACTTAAACTGAAATTCAATCTATACTTTCAGTTGCATATTGACTCATATTTAATAATATTACCATCGATATCTATTTACTTTTTTTCATCACCAGATTCAACGAGAACATTTTTTATATTAAAGGTAATTTTAAAATGATCCTTTACTACTATTGAACGAAATGTCATTTCACCTGATATATTAACATCCTTTATTTCATCAGGATTTACATCTTTTGGGTTGTTGAAAAAAATACAAATTTCTCTTTGCATATTAAAGATGGTCTTCTCTTTTCTTTCTAAAGCTTCATCCAGAAGGTTTTTGTTTTTTGATACTTTTTCTTGTTTCATTGCTTTTTCTCGTTTTGAATATATTACCAGAAGGAGAGGAGAAACTTTTGTTAGAGATACTTTAATTGATGTTCTACCAGGTATACTAAAAGCCCTTCCACTGAAGGAAATTGAAGAACTCATCTTATCCACCATAATTGTTTTTATCCAATAGTTGTTATATATAGATATCTTTGTTCAATTTTACATCCTTGACATATTTCTCAGTATCTTTTACAAATGAAGAGATTGATTGAAACTTGTCTTTTGTGTCTTGAAACATTGTATTTATTGAGTGAAAAAAGTTGGAGGATAAAATGGTTTTAAGCACAGATTCACCTATAAATTAAACGAAATTTTCATCAAGAAAATTTTAGTTTTAGCAAAGTTTTATTATATTAATATGGTGAATACAAAGTACTGTGATGTTTGTAATCACGAATATTTACATTATAAAAAACACCTTCGAACCAACAAACACACATTTAATCTATTTCATCAAATATCTCCTCTTGAGTTGAAAAGAAAACATTGTGATATCTGCTCAAAGGATGTTTTGAAGAGTAGTTATAATAGACATCTTCAATCACAAAAACACAAGAAAAATGAGTTTAAAGTAAAGGGGGACTATTATATTGAAAACACTGATGGGGCATTTATAGGGCATATAAAAATAAGGATTTTTCAATTTAGAGAACCCGGTCCATCATCAATAGCTGAATCAATTGAAATCGTGAAACCTGATGTTGAAAAAGTTATTAGAAAGACATTAAAAGAAATGAAAACTTTAAAGTTTTATATGGGAGTGAAAATGAATATGAAAAGACAAGATGAAGAACAAACTCCTTCAATGAGAACAGATCTTCATTTTATAACATCATTTCAAGATTTTTTGAATCGTGGGGTTTATGAAGAACTCTCAAGACAAGAGGAGGATGTTGATAATACAGTGGTAGGAAGTGGATTTCATATTTTTAAAAAATCATCTTTTTAGATATACACATTCTAAAATCAAACCCTCTTACAGCTTCTTCTTATATTGAATTACCAAAAGAAATAAAACTAAAGAAGGCAGTTGTTAATATGAAGAACAATGATAATAAATGTTTTCTCTGGTCTGTTCTTGCTCACTTACATCCACCAAAATGTAATTCAGAAAGAGTAAAACAATATATGAAGTATGAGAATACCTTGGACATTAAAGATTTTAAATTCCCAATGCCACTAACAGATATTCCTACATTTGAGAAAAAGAATAATCTTTCTCTTAATGTATATGGATTAACGGATACAAACAAAGTTCAAATCTTAAAAATTTCAAACAACTATAAAAATGAAGAAACACACATTGATCTTTTATATTTTAGTGTTGGAAAGAATTCACATTATACATACATCAATAATTTATCAAGATTAATCTCTTCTCAGGTATTCAGAACAGCAAACAAAATATATCCTTGTAAGCGATGTCTTCATTCATTTCATACAAAAGAACGATTAGAACAACAGTCAAAATATTGTAGTAATCATAAATCAGCTGTAATTACAATGCCTAAACCTGGTGAAAAGATTTCTTTTGAAGATTATAATAAATCTATCATGCACCCATTTGTGATATATGCTGATTTTGAATGTATCCTAAAAAAGATAAATGCTGCTTCTCCTAATCCAAAAGAATCATATACAAATAAATATCAAAAACATATTCCTTGTGGTTTCTCTTATTATATCAAATCATCTGTTGGAGAAAAGTAAAATAAACTTGAACATTACCGTGGAAAAAAAGCTTCACAAGAGTTTGTAAAACGATTAGAAAAGGATTGTATAAGACTCACTAAATTAATGAAAGAAACAAATGAACCGATGAAATTAACCGAAGAAGAAAAATTAGAATTTAGAAAGAACAATATGTCATAATTGTGAGGGGGAAATTGAGGAGTCTAAAGTTAGGGATCATTGTCATCTTACTGGTAAATATAGAGGTCCCGCTCATTCCTGTTGTCATCTTAATTATAAATTTCCTTCTTTTATTCCAGTCTTTCTTCACAACAGCGCCAACTATGATATACATCTATTTATAAATGAACTTTCAAAAACACCAGGGAATATTTCTGCCACAACAAACACAAGTCAAAAATATATTTCATTTACAAAAATGATATTCACAAAACCTTTAACTCGTATTAGGTTTCTCGATTCTTACAAGTTTCTGGGAACACCACGAGCCTACCTCGCATCAAATCTAAGCTCCATGGGGTCTTCTCCAAATCTTAATTCATTCTTTCCAAAAGAGGAAATTCTAACTAAAGAGGAAATTCAGATTAAAGAGAGAATTCAAAGTAAAGAGGAAATTCTAATTAATGAGGAAATTAATGAAGAAATTCTAACTGAAGATGAAATTCTATTTATAAAGAAAATTCAAACAATGAATGAAATTCTAACTAAAGAAGAAATTCTGATTAAAGATGAAATTCTGATTAAAGAGGGAATTCTCACGAGAGAGGAAATTCAAACAAGGAATGAAATTAAAAGTAAAGAGAAAATTCTTACAAGTAAGGGAATTTATCCTTATGATTATATGGATTCATTTATGAGATGTAAAGAAACACAACTTCCTTCAAAAGAAAGTTTCTATAATAACCTTTATGAAGAAAAGATAAGTGAGAAGGAATATAAACACGCACAAGAAATATGGAAAATATTTAAGATAAAGAACCTTGGAGAATATCATGATTTGTATCTAAAAACAGATGTTTTATTGTTTGCTGATGTGTTTGAAGCTTTTAGATCACTCTGTCAGAATAAAAATTGTTATGGATGAGATCCTGCCCACTATTTCACAGCTCCTGGTTTTGCTTGGAGTGCAATGTTGAAAATGACAAAACTAGATATAGATTTAATCAGTGATGTAGATATGCTTTTGATGATTGAGAAGTCTAAGAGAGGTGGAATATCGCAAGTATGTTCAAAAAGATATGCTAAAGCAAATAATAAATATCTTCCAAATTATGATAGTGAAAAAGATAGTAATTATTTGATGTATTTTGATGCTAATAATTTGTATGGATGGGCAATGTCTCAATCTCTGCCTTATGGTAAATTAGAGTGGGTGGAAGAAAAGGATTATGAAAAGGCTTTGATGAATATTGTTATTTTTTCTCAAGAGGAATTGAATGAGGAAGAAGGTTATTATTTTGAAGTTGATTTGACATACCTGAGTGATCTTCATGATATGCAACATCTTGGAAAGAAGCTTCTAGATTGATAAATAAACCAAGTTTTGAGAGAGAAGAGGTTTTTTCAGAGAACTTTTCTGCTTTTCATATGGAAAAGGAAAGTATTGTAATGGATAAACCAATTTATATTGGAACAGCAGTTCTTGATTTATCAAAGATATTGATGTATGATTATTTGTATAATGGCTTAAAGAAAGAGTATGGTGAAAATGTTTCATTGTTGTATATGGACACTGATAGTTTTATCCTCGATATAAAAACTGATGATGTTTATAAAGATATGAACAAAAATATTGGAGTATATGATACAAGTAATTTTCGCAAAAAGAGTGAGTTATTTTCCAAAAAGAATGAAAAGGTTATTGGTAAGTTTCAGGATGAGTTGGGTGGAAAAGTAATGAGTGAGTTTATTGGATTCAGAGCAAAGGCATATGCTTATAAGTCTGGTGATCAGATTGATAAGAGGTTAAAGGGAATAAAGAAATATGTAATAAAGAAATCATTAACTTTTAGAAATTATTATAATTGTTTGATGAATAAGAAAGAATATAGGAAAATGAATACAATAAGAAGTTATAAACATAACATATATAGTGAAGAAGTAAATAAAAAGGCATTTGGAGCCTTTGATGAGAAGAGATTTATTTTAGATAATGGAATAGATTGTGTTCCATATGGATATTGTATGAGAGAGTGTATAGAATAGATTGTGTTTTAACAATGGGAAGATGGGTTAGGGTTTTTTAAGGGCTACCGCCGTGATTTTTCACACCATATAAATGGTCAAACCAAGTATTAATCAAACAAAGGATGGAGAAAATCTCAGTCTTGGTATATAAATGGAAAACAATGAATGTGAAAAAATATCAAATAAGTCTTATTGAAAAAATAACTAAAACAAAGGTAAAGAAAACAAATAAGCGAATCAATTTAAAAACGAGCAAGTTAGAGGATGTTAAGAAAAAAATAAATATCCTTGAATGGACTGAAAACTTCGATGGTTATCAATTGACCAATGAAAAAACAATTCACAATAAACTCAAAATGATATGTGGCTCAGGAGGTGGTCAAACAAGAGCATTCAGAGAAGTTTATCATTTCGCAATGGCACAAAACGGGTGTCTTAAAAAATATAAAGATTCAAATGTTTTGTTTTTAAATATTTTAGATGGGGATTATTGTGCAAAGAAAATTAAACTATTGAAGGAATTTGAGAATGAACAAATCTTTATAGGTTCAATGAGTGAGCTAAACAATATGCATTGGTTATTTGAAAAAGAGTATCCTGAGGCATATACGTTTCAGATATTTCTTAAGAATCACCTTTAACAAATCACATTACTACTTTACTACTTGAACAAATCTTTATCTTATTGCATTGGTTATTTGAAAAAAAGTGTCCCGAGGTTAAAAGGGGAGACAAATAAATATACCTTGGGATAAAAAGGGGGTTTACTTTTTAGGGGAAAAAAAATGAATCGCTGAAAACCCCCCATTCATTTACATGGGGAAAAGTGAGCCAGAATCGGTATAATCACCCTACTCCCATGGATCGTGGATGACGACGACCCATGACGGCATCGATCCTGTCAAAATATCTGAATGTTTTCGGATCGTAGCCACTCCTTCCGTTGTGTTCTTTGCATTTCCTGTACTCGGATTTAAGTTTCTTTATTTTTTTCTCTGCACTGTGTGGCGTTGCGACGCACCTCCGTGCAACAAAGCGATTCACTTATTTGTTGAAAAACTTTCTGGTTCCTGAAGGTCCCTTGCAGTGTTTGTTCAATTTTGATGTCGCCCCACACACCGATAAGCAAGAAAGTTTCGTCGTGACTCCACGGAATGTTCATTTTCCTGATGGCCATTGCCATTTCCTGCTCACCCCAGATGTGGAGCGAACGTTCACACCCACTCGCCACCCGATTGGTCAGTTAAGACGTGCACCCCCCTCCCCACTCCACGTGCATCCCCCCCCCCCACTCTGGCCCGCTTTCAAAAGGTTCCAGGAAAATGAAATCCATCTTGGGTAGCTCCAATTGGCCAGGCAATTTGGGTTTGCGAAATTAACATGGACAAGCCGGGAGGCAACGATAGTTCGCGGGCATTATTGAACAATGCCACGATAGATACAATTGAGTTAGTAGAAGCTTTTGAGGAAGCCCTACCGTAAAAACCTATCTCTTCCGTCAAAATTGACCAAAGCAAATCGGATTTTTTTTATATGTTGTACTTTTGGACATTACGCACGGCTTCTAGGAAATGAAATTGAGAGAAAAAAAAAAGTTCAAGTGGGCGTGGCTCCGCACACAAGGGGCGTGGGACGCCCCTCATACAAAAAGACACAACCAGACCATGATAGCTAGCTTGTGTCCAAGTTTCATCAAGATAGCTTCAAACGTCACAGAGCTATGCTCTGGAGAGAGTCACAAACAGACAGACACAACGAAAATAGTGGTCATTGCTGGCGCCCACGAACCAAAAAGAAGGCTCAGGAGCGGCAGGTTTTTCAATGCGGGTTGAGTGGGACATGTAGGCTTTCTTCCAAGGGGCAGGAAAGCGATCGGAAGTTTGCCAGGACTGAAATAACAAAGCAACCACCACACATGCTTAGTGAGAGATTTACAATTTTATTTCTGGTCAAAAGGGTGAAGCTGCAAAACGAAATGCAAAGAAACAAACTAATATCGATTTTAATGATTATACGTTTCCAGGTGGCCATTGTGTTTAGGTTCGTATTATGATTTAAGGTTAGAGGGTTCAGGTCACCGATGAAATCAAACAGTGGAATTTCCACAATGGCATTAAAAAGGCTTGTTTGAAACTATATGCAGTTCCGAGTCGAGTGCATCGATTGTGATACAACGCCGATTGATTGTTGGCAGTCATTATATCATGGTGTGAAGTCCTGGTTATTCTCAATGAGAAGTTGAAAGGAAACCCATCGCCGCTTGTTTAGCGGCAGAGGAGCATGCATTGGTTGCTCAACTTTGAGCAATCTTGTATCGAATCGGATCTCAGCCCAGCGATAAACTGTCATCACGGTGCTCCACATGCAGGGCGAGTCCTAAATGTACACGCTGTCCAGCCAAAGTATGTGAAGGCAGAGGACCCATGTGCTGGCTCCTCTGGTCGTGAAAGATCCAACGGTGTCTTCTGTAGAGTCGGTGGTATCCTGGACCAAAAGTGGTCACGAGTCCACCCCAACAAGGTGGTGGCAATAATGAGGTGGTTGGGTCGTGCTTTGTGAGATCCCACTGAAAGGAGTCAATATTATATTTGTCCCCCTCTCCTTTGCATGTGAAGGTGTCACGTTGATCCAAAAATGGAGCACTTGATGTCATGGTCAACAAGTTAACTGTTATTGGCATGGTTGATGGTAGCGGTGGGTCACACTTGCGAATGGAGAGAATGGGCCCCTTTCACAAATTCAAAATCAGGCCAGCCACTTCAAAATTTTTTTTTTTTTTTTTACTCAAACAGCATTAAAAAAGAAAAAAAAAAGAAAAGAAATCTACACATGGCATAACCATGAACCACAACAAAAAGGAGGCTGTATAAAAGTCACTTGCATTTCCAAAATATTAACACCAGTAACGGAGAGCACCGTTTCTGCTTTCCTGTCTTCGACAAGAACAATGACGACGTGAAAGTTGCGATGAGAAGCCCTTTTCAGCTCAAGGATACCATGAATGCAAGAATGCCAAAAACACAAAACCCTTACTGTCAACGAATAAAATGTCAAAATTAATTAAAACTTTAAGGAAAAAAAAGAAAAAAAAAAGCAAAAATAGAAAAAGAAGATTAAATAGCAGAAAAGCCACAAAAAATTATTGTATTTCAAAGCTCCAAATATCATCAACACAATGCGTGGCTGAACCACACACGGAATGAATTCCAAACGGAAACTCGATTAAATAAAATGAACCATTCATCCATCCAAGGATATATCTGAACAGGACTTTACCACGGAGCTCTTACAAAAAAAAAAAAAAAAAAAAAAAAAGACCAATGTACAAAGGTCATAGAGTTTCATAGGTTAAAATCAACAGCACGTACTGCTTTGATGGCTTCATAAGCAGCACAGAGAAGTTTACATTAAGCTTGTGAAAGAAAGCCATGATTGCTAAGGGTGTGAAGAACAACCTCAACTGGAAAAGATCAAGACAAAAATTAGAATTGGGGAAGAGGGAGGAGGGAGGGACAAAGACAAAGGGAAGTCGGGGCAAAAAAAAGGGCCAATGAGAGATATAACCACAAATGCTATTGTATTAGCAGAGCAAAATAACAAAACAAAAACAAAGCAAGCAGAGCAGCAGAAATTAACGACAAAAATAACTTGAAAAAAGATCACACACTGGAAGATAAAGAGCAACAAGCACCAAAGAAAAAGCTAAAATAATGTCAAATCAATGGAAAACACAGGATAGTTCAACCATTCCCAGTACTGAAGATAAAACCAAAAAGGAATACAGGACGCAGATTCAACTGGGGAGACAGGGCAGCAGCGTGATTAATCCATGTTTATTTATTTTTCTTATTCCAAAAAGGCTGTTGCTATTTGAAGGCATTTCAATTAGTAGCAACAAATCCCAACCACAGCCTGCATGAACTGCCAATTTGTGATTTCCAAAAAAGAAAAAAAATAATAATAATAATAAAAAAAACAACAACTCCGGATTACTCGTGCTTGCAGTGACGGAAAGGTAGAGCGGGCGAACCTGGAGGGCAGAAGCAAGCATCCGACGTCACCAGCACCGCAACTGTAGACGTCGCCCTGGCCAGTGGGAATGACTGGAACGTGACCTAAAGATACCGCGTGAAACACTGGACAAAGATAACGACTCACTTTTGTGGTTGGAACACCCAAAACCATGTGCTTCTTTTCAACCATGCCCTGGGCACCGTGAAGGCACTCAATTTGGCAGGCCTTGCCTATTTTCAAGTATCATTTTCCTTAATCAAATGTGCGTTTATTTCTTCTTTTTTTTTTTCAAACATTTGGCCGAATGAAAATTACAAATTTTCCACACTTCTTCTAATGAAGGCATCGTATGCAAAAATACATTTATAAAGTGCTCAATGGCTTTGAAGTCGCACAATGCAAGCCAATTCCAAAAAACAAAAAAAAAATTCCTGAAATGCAGTTCGTTTTCCTCCATCACAAAAAATACTGGAAGCACAAGAGTTTGGTCCTGCACCGAGACCAGTGAACTTCACATTAACAAATCGCACAAAATAGAGCCAATAATCCTCGTCATTTTGCTTGCACTGCCAAACACGTCCTTTCTAATTCAGCATTTGGCCCAGCTCAGAGACACCAAAACATGACCAAGCCCAGAAGCAAAGTCAAAACGATCCACACATGTTTGGAGGGTTCCAAGTGATGGTCTCAGGGAGCACAACAACAGAACAAAATGTAAGATTTCAAAAAATAAAAAACGGGAAAAAAGGAAAAGGGCAGCACTTGAGTGTAAAAGCTGCACTATGATACTGTTTTTTATTTTATGTATACGTAGCGCAGAGTTGGCGTAATCCGGGTAAATGCTTTTTTTGAGCAAATCGCACAAAAGCTGCAAGTGGTAGTAGCATGGTTGTACACAATGTCCATCTTCAAAGGCGTCCGTAAGGTTCAGGGAGGAACAGGGGACATGACCTCACACACACATGCACACAGCTTCCAATGGAGACTCGTTCTGCCGGTGTTCACTGGCCAAGGCTGTGGCAACATGCCGGCCACAGCCGTCATTTGGCATCAAATCTTTGGGCACTCTCGGTAGTAGCCTTTGCAGATGCCGGCGTAGATGGCTAGCCTTGCCACACATCTGAGTTGGTCACCCACTACTTGTACGAGCGGGGATTTCCATCTCTCACACACTCTCACTCACTCAGACTCATCCGCACTCGCCCGCACCTGTTCCTAGCCCATCTCTGCATCTCAGTTTAAAAGCTGTTGTACTGATGGAATCTGCAAAAAGGAGGTGGAATGGGGTGAGAGGAGCAGCATGGAGTGAAAAACACACACACACACACACACACACACACACACACACACACACACACACACACACACACACACACACACACACACACACACACACACACACACACACACACACACACCAAGCAATTTCTACTCATCACTGGTTGTAAAAACCATGTGGTGTTTAACAGCTATGAACAATTGTTAAAATTACCAAGTCACTTTCTCTGGTCATCGATGCATTCTTTCATGTAACAATGGAAAGTCAAAAACTCAATTCAAAAATTTTTCATAAAACAAAAATTGCAATAAAGATCAATCGAGGAATCATGGTTTTCAAAATTTACACTTCGGTTCCCTTCCTCTCCAAAGAGATTTTGACCGATAGAATTACATATATATATATATATATATATATATATATATATATATATATATATATATATATATATATATATATATATATATATATATATATATAGTAGTACCTCTACTTCGGAATTTAATTCGTTCTGGGAGTAGTTTCGTAACCTGAAACCTTCGTAAGTAGAGACGCCTTTTGAATGTAAATGCGCTAATCCGTTCCAAGCCCCGCAAAATTTGGACATTT
>NC_140963.1:132394542-132512042 GCF_056783735.1 Eptatretus burgeri | reverse complement strand
TTATTTTTTCATTCTTCATAAATTCCTTTGTTGACGTTCCAACCTGTCCGTGTTTGCCTTTTCCTTGCATTGATCCAGCATTGTCCGAACCTTGATAGACTGGGAGGTAATTACCAAACTAATTAACCTGTCATAGTCGGCACAGATCAGCGGTTAAACTCTCTGCCACCCTAATCAAGACCTAATCAAGATAAGATTGGTGCTTTGCCAAAGGCACGCTCCCCATTCAGAAAGCCACGTGACCTCAAGTTGAATCGTAAAATTAGACGGTGGGCACTGGAACTCGTGGCTAACCGATTGGCGTTCCTGGTTCTAAAGCAACCCACCGTACCACAAAGTTGATTGTGAGCGGTGGCCCCAGGTCCGGCTCTTCCGAGGACAAACATGGATTAACACCCTCATAATACACTCGGGACCCATGGCCATAGCAATATATTTAAAATGCCTTCACAGCTTCTTCTTTGAGCAACTCACCAAATTTGATTCTTGAGCTTTCGGACTTCCTTTGTGGCCCAGTTAGCAAGTGTCTTTGTCTTGTTAGTCTTGGAGCGTCGACCTTCTGTCAGCAGCTCAGCTATCATTGGTCTTATTTCCAACAACTTCACCAATTCTTTGCCAAACGCGGCACACAAATCCCTGCAATCAATCAGCGGCGAAGTCAATGTAATATGTAAATCTTTAAAACAACAGAAAAACAAGCAGTGCATATAAATTGTTCATCTCACCCAGAATTGCAGAACAAAAATATCGCTACAACTTTCATCAACTAGCAAATTGCCAGTCTCGCACAAAACACCATCTCGCAAACATGAGGCAAGCCCCCGACCATTGTAACAATGGCAAAAGTGAACTGGAGAGTTCATGGAACACCTCACATTGTACAGCCTTGAGAAAAAGGATGTGGGAAGGGTCTTTTCAACTCGTTTTGCATTTGCAAGCACGATCTATATTAGCTTTGTTCATGAACTTTTAACAACAGGCGTGATGGAAACCATACAAGGACGAGGGGCCAAAAGGAAGTCCAGAGTTGAACCTTCTGCCAACTCTTCGAGGAGAAACTGACGATTTTGGAACGATATTTGAGAAAAATGAAGCACCAAACACACATGTCCTTTGGACGAACTAAGCTCTGTTGTTGCATCGCGAGGCACCGGCATTTTGTTTGAATCTCACTTACTCCGCCCTCAGGAGTTCACGGCAAATTTGATTGGCCGAGACGGCATAAGAATTTGCCCACGTACTGCAAGCTAAACTAGGTTTGTGAAAGTGCAAACAAGTTTATTTGTGTTCCACAGTGTTCAAATATATCATTCAATTGAAATAAAACAAAGCATCGACCTTCCGGTTCCAGTTTTTGAGCGACATTTGGTTCTCTCCAGGGCTCTCTGCTGATTTTCTCAAATATAAATTCCCGGTCGTTGTTTGTAACGTTTTAACTGCTATTTTGTTGCCTCCACATTTACTGTGTGTTCCTAGTTCGGTTTTGCTTCAAAACTTGTGCTATTTGGTGAGTTTTTGTCGGTCTCATCATATCAGGTTTCTCTGAGGCCGACCTGTCTTCCTGTCTATGTGCACGATCATGCTGATTTGTTTTTTCCACTTATTACCATCAAATTTTATCTCCACTTTCCCTCCACCCTCCTTCAATCCCTCCCAACTATACCCTCTGTTCCCTGTCTTAAAATTTCTTTTTAAAAATACAACAAAAACATTTTTCCTTCTCATCTTGTACTCCATGTAACCACGAGACTCTCGAAACAGACTGTTCTTCCTTCTCTGCCCCCTTCTCTGTCAATCCCACTCTGAAGAAAAGGTCGGGAAGGTTTGCAGTGAATCCCTTCAGGATGAAACTCTTCCCCCCTCTCCCCGAATCTTCAAAAAAAAAAAAAGTCTCTGACAATGCTTCAACTTCCCCTTTCCACCCGGTTCTTCTTTTTCAAAAACGTGTTCATTTGAACCTTTCTTTCTTCCGGTGTCTCGAAATTCCATCTGTTACAACGCTTCCTTTCTCCACTCTGCCAACTATTCTGCACTCCATCCATCTTCCAATATATTTCAATGAATCTCTAACCTACAAATTTTAAAAATTCAATTTTGCAATGTTTGTTCATCTTCTATTATTAGTCGTTCATTTTTTTTTTTAAACTTCAGTGCAAATTCATCCCACCTCCTTAAATCTGCCCACTCCTTACTCCTCCCATTCTGCCCCCAATCTTAGCATCTCTACCCTGTCCTCTGCCATCCGAGACTGCATGGTTTTTTTTTTTTTTTTTAAACACCCGTGGGCTCAGTTCCAACAAAACAAATGTCTCACACTCTCATTTAGCACACTCCTCAATATTTTTAACACCCACTCTCTTTCCTTTCATCACATTTTCCCCTCTTCCCACCACTTCAAATATTGTTCCTCCCCCTACCCGCTCCCACCTCTACCATACGATTACCCAGTCTCATCCTCCCCCTCTCCCCACTCCTCCCTTCTACCCCATAGCCGTGCCGACTCTGTCTCCCCTCTTCCTCAAAGCTTCCCTCTCAAGAAAACAACCGCCTCCTCCCTCTTTTCCCTCTCCAAGCTTCCCCGACACCTTTCTCACTCAATTTTTCCCCCTCACCCATCCCTTTCAAATCACCCTCCCCCCCACTCACAAAGCTGCCTTCTTGTACCACTTCCCTTTGCCCCTCTCTTATTACTCCCCAATGATACTCATCCCTTCACCACCTTGCCCTTTGTCCTCCTCCCCATCCAACCCATCCCCTTGCTCTTCTGCAATCTGTCACCAACTCACTACCTCCACCTCCGCTCCCTACCCTTCCCTGCACCCAAAGCCTCCTCCCCTCCCTCTTCCGAAAGAGTGTGGACCTCAAACATCCAGGGCCTTCGCTCTAACCCGACCGATCTCTCCATACAGGTTGCCCCTGTCAAACCAGACAATCTGCTTAACAGAAACTTTCCTCCTTCAAGACATCTCTGACTTATTAGTTTTCCTCCCTGGTTACTCCCTCCTCCGGTATGATAGACCTGAGCCTCGTCCTGGCGGTGAAGTTGCTCTCTATCAAAAACTCGATTCCTCACTCTCCATGAACCGCCATCACTCCCACACACCCCCAGAAATACCTCTGGTGACAGCTTCCCCTCCACTCCCAACTCTTGTTTATCTGTGTGTTGTACCGTCCACCAAACAGTGATGACTCCATTTACATCTCGTTTGCTGAAAACATGGACCAACTTCTATCCTCTCATCCAAACTCTCTCTTCCTCATATGCGGTAACGTCAATTGCCATCATGCCAGTTGGCTGAGTGTGGGTACCCCTCTCACCTGCCATGGCATTTTAGCAAAAGACTTCTGCGACTCATTGGGACTGACACAATCTGTCAACTTCCTGACCCAGATCTCAACCAACGGTACTCCATCTCCTCTGGATTTGATTCTGACCAGTTTCCAGAAAATGTATGCTGCTGTTCTGCTCCAATCAGTTCATCTGACCAAATGCTTGCTAAAGCGGTCATCTCTCTGGCTGTTATTGGAGAACCACCTCAGCGCCGACGAGTCTGGCATTTCACTCGGGCCGACTGTCAGGGTCTTCAAGGAGCCAAACTTCTCGACTGGTCTCCCATTTCTACTCTCACGAACATCAATTCATCCTGGGAATGTTTTCAAAGAACTTTGCTCTCTCTATTGAACATATATATCCCATATCGTCGTCAGATGTCTTACCCTTCCTCCCGCCGATGGTAATCTGAAGCTTGTGGTGAGGCTGTTGGCTTGAAACAACTTGCCTTCACCTCATGGAAGGCAAATCTGACTGAAGGCAATCTCATTTCGTTCCACAAAGCTCGGAACAAGTGTGTATCTCCCCTCAGGAGCGCCAGAAAACAACATCTTTCTCATCTCAAGTTTGAACTCTCAAACCTGTCTCTCTTCTCTAAATCCTTGGGGCATCCAGTGAAGTCTGTTTCTGGTGTATGTTCCCCCTCCATCCCCTCCCTTTCCTAAAATGACTGCACAGCTGACACTGCACGTGAAAAGGGTGAATGCCTAAACTCCGTGTTTGCTTCTAAATATTGTGTCCCAAACCCATGGCTTTCTGGACACACCTTACCCAGTCGCACCCAGCTGTTCCAGGACTCTGTGTCCTTTTATCCTGACAAGGTGGAGAGCTTGCTGTCAAACCTCGACTCCGATTCTGCAAACGGTCCAGACGGCATCAGCCCTCGTGGTCTGAAAGCCTCCTCTACTGCTCTTACTCACCCTTCCCTCTGTTCCATTCACCCTCTCATTTATTCAAGGTCATCTGACATCTGCTTGGAAGTCAGCAAACATAACCGCTCTGCATAAAATACATGCAAAAACTGATCCCTGCAACTATAGACCAATCAGCCTGTTCCCAATCATCAGCAAGGTCATGAAATCCATCATCGTTTCCGACATCAAATCCTTTCTGTTCCCCAATGGCTTGATTTCTGACCATCAATTTGGATTTAGACCAGGTCACTCTACCCTGGATATGCTGCTTCAGCTTTTCCAAAAATGGATGGAGGTCCTACGTGCCAAACAAGAGATCAGAGCCATCTACCGAGACGTATCACGAGCTTTCGATATGGTCTGGCATCCCGCACTGCTCACCACTCTTATGGTGTCCAAAGCAATCTCTACTCATGTTTTGCGGATTTCCTCTCCTGTCGCAGTCAACACGTGTCTCTTGCTGCAATTCTTTCATTTATTCTTCCTGTCCAGGCTGGAGTTCCTCAAGGCAGTGTTCTTGGCCCTGTGCTTTTTCTGGTTTTCATTAATGATGTCTCTGACTCACTGGAAAAACCTCTTTATGCCTGGTGATGACTGCAACCCCTGCCATATCATCTGTCATCCGTCAGATCGGCAAAAATCAGCCTCTCCTCTCTCTCTGCAAACCTGGATTAAAATAAAAAACTGGTCAAACAATTGGAATACATCTTTCAATCCTGACAAATCTCACACCCTCACGATGTCTCTCTGAAAGGACCGTCTGGAACCCCCCCCCCCACCCATTTACTTTTTCAACAATCCACTTGAAGAAGTCCCTTCATTCAAGCTTTTGGGCCTCACTATCTGCAACAATCTTTCCTGGAAAGTCACATCTCCCAACTGGCCTCCAAAGCCAGTCGCTGACTGGGCATCCTCCATCATGCAAAGTCCTTCCTTGGCACACCTGAGCTTCGAACCACTCACAAAACTTTCATCCACAGCCTGGAGTACTGCTCTCCCCTCCGGGGTGGTGCTCCTGCCTCACACCTCACTCGACTTCACGCCGTGGAAACCAAGGCTTTTAGGATCATTGGTATCTCCCACGATGAAGCAGAGTCTTTGGGTCTCACTTTCTCACCGGAGGCAGGTCAATGGTCCTTCTGCCTTCTGGAGTCTCCTTTTTGGCCTTGCCCCCCTCCCCCCACTCCAACCTGCTCTGTGATCTGTCCCCCCTGTATTTCTGCAGGGCGCACAATGTCCGTCAAAAACCCTCTTCTGGTGAAACTGCCAACATCAAGAATCACTGCTCACCTTCACTCTTTCATTCCTCTTTTTTCCTGCCTCTGGAACAAACTCCCACTCTTCCCTCCAGGTCTTCAAAACAGCTGTTCACCACCATCCAAAATCTTGATCTTTGCTACCCGTTAATCCACCCCCAAACACACCTCCTTCAAATTACCCATTTTCCTTCCGGAAAGTCCCCGTCGTACCATCTTGTTTACCCCGTTTTCCCCACCCCATCCCTCTCCCTTCCACAGATCTCCTATTGTCTGTTCCTCACTATTTTGTGCTTCCTTCTCCCACCCCTCTTGTCTCCTGCCTTGTTATATGTTTCTGTGTATTAGATCTTACACAAGCCTCAACATGGTATACAAATACAAACAAAACAAAAAAACAGTTTTAAAGGCTGCTGGAACCCCCCCCCCCCACCCCAAAAAAATAAAATAAATTGAATCAGAAGTTTACCACCGCAGCAACAACCAAGATCAATTAATTTATCACCAAAGTAGTTCAATGTAGTACAACTATGTAGTCTCAAATAGCAAAGTTACTTTCCCAATCAACACCAAAAACAAGTGCCGAATGCGATACAGTCTGGATCCATTTGTAGAAATTACTAGACTTGCTTGGTCTGAGCAGTTCCATGCTCTTGGGTGTCACGTCATCGACCAGCGAATGAGACATCTGAAGTTGCAAAGGATCATAATTGCCACGCAACATCAACATGAACAAGTGGCAATTTCAAAATGGTGAAACATAATTGTTCTGTTTCTGAATGCAAATCAGACTCACGGAAATATTTGGAAAACTCACTCAAACTCAAACTCGAACTCAAACTCAAACTCAAACACACACACACACACACACACACACACACACACACACACACACACACACACACACACACACACACACACACACACACACACACACACTTCTCCTTTTAGCAATCGATGCAAAAATCTGGTACAATTTCTCCTGCGACCACGGAACCGAACAAAATCTATACATTATAATGGCACTGGTCCGCCGACTTTGGTGGTGGTGGTCGTATGGCAGCTTAGCTGCCGGAATAGCGATCATTCTTGAAGCGCGACTGTCGCTGATGCAGTGCCCCTCTACCAGTACACACACTGGAACTTGTACTCCACACACTGGAACTTGTACTCATTTCACCGACCTCGGAAGGATGACAGGCTGAGTCAACCCCCTGGTGTATCAATTCAGCGGCCGACGGGGCTTGAACTCAGGACCCGAGGATCCCAAGCCGCCACCCTAACCACTGAGCTAACACCAGACTCGCAGACTTTGCAAGGGCCCACATCATCGGGAGTTTTTCCAGTGCGGGCTGCAAGACATCAACTTCTTCGACGAGTTGATCAGGAAGTTCTCCAGATCTTTCATTGTGCAGAGGCACACGCCCTTTTCACAGGTAAGTTTCCAAGCATTTTCGGCTTCTTTCAGAAGCTTTGTGAGCCATTTCAGGTGACGAACCATGTCTGGTACGCACGGTATATGTCCGGCCGCCCTGGTGGGGTTGCTGGGTGTTTCTGCGCATGTGCACTGAGCATTCTGGAGCAGATTAAGTCTTTTTGAAAGTTGTGTATTTTCTATGTTTCATGTTAAAATGTACACCATCCATTTGCTACACCCCATGCAGGTCTGCTTGAATCCATACACAAGATAAACAGACTGATCATCTTGACCTCCAAAAGTGCGATAATTTTCGAAAACTTTTGGAGGCAGTAAACGACAAACTTACCCGATCAGACCTGCACAGCAAGCAACAACCGTATCTGTGCGGTCTTCGTCCTGTGCAATGTGATCAATAAATGACAGGATGAATTCAACCCGAGGCTGCACCAACAACACGTCAGCTGCACACACAGGCAAAATTGCACGAAGGTGTTCAGTCTATACTTGCAGGACTCGGTTTCTTTGTTGCAAAGTAAAAACCACCACTGCCGTACAATCCGGACCACTCACGGTGCACGTTCTCCTTGTCCCCCTTGAGTCCCTGCACAATGCCAGTGTAAGCTTCGAGGCATCCTTCACGCAGCTCGTTCAGGTAATCAACCATGTCATAATCTGTCTGCAAAAGTGTGGCATACACAGCAAGCTTCAAACCAAGAGCATGCAAATCAGATAAAACGATGACAGGCCAAGCAAGGAAACTCAACTTGGCCAAAAAGCAAGTTATTTAAATTGTAGGAAATGCTGGCGTTCAAGAGGCAAGGATACCCAAATAAGACGTGCTGAAGTAGACAATTCCAGAAATTAATTTAATGTGCGTTGCACCAAAGAGGACAAAGATGCAAAAGAGATAAAGATACAGTTGACTGAAGTTGAGCAAAAGCTTGCAATGTCATGTTTTGTAGTCGGAAATCAAATTTTTGGTGTCAAAATTTCTAGTATACAAGCTTGTAAAATTGAGAGATTACTGTAGATTGCTTTCAACTCTATATTCTAGATGTCAATATAATTAGGATGAAGGAATCAAAGTGTGTGAAACAATTGACAAAATGCCAAAAACGATGAGGGGATACAGGAGTTCCACATTCAATTATGGAACAAGTGACACATTTAAAATCTATAAGATGACAATTTCAAATACAAGTAAAAGATAGTGGGTTTCGACAAGATTTTATTTTACAACAAGAACGGCACTCTGTAGAGCATACACCTCTGCCAGGCAGAACAGTTTACGTATTGTATCCCACCGATGAAGTCCGGATCAAGATCCAGCGGAACCAAAATATAATCGGCTTGCTCTAGTCACAAAATGAACTCATCCACCATGTTTCATTCAAATCCATCCATAACCTTTTGAGACATAGTGTTGTATATCTTTTTGGCCCCATCTCTCGATGGTGAAGAATCACTAAATAAAAAAAGTTTTTGTTTTTTTTCATCCAGATCCAGATCTTAATCAAATTAATTTATTCTCACACACACACCCAACCTGTCCCCACCAAGTTTCGTCCGAATCCTTCCATAACTTTAAGATATCCTGCTCATAGGCAGATTGATAAATTCAAAGCCAAAGTACTGCTAAACTCCAGGTTTGTGTTCAAAATATAACATTCAAGTTGTTCCTCAATCATAAACCGCCGTTTGTAGATGGACGGACAGACAAAAAGACAAACAAGGTGAACCAAATGCTTAACCACTGCTTTTTGCTTTGCGTGCGTGAGGTTAAAAAAGGGGAAAAAAAAGAATAAAAGTGTATATTTTAAAATTAATTATCAGCATGCAATTTTCAGGGATTGATGTGCGATTGTTCATGAGCAAAGTTTTCACACTTAATCAAAACTTCCTTCAAATCACATGCAATGAAAATGACCAAGTAATTGTGCAGTTCATCGCTTCCTACAAAAACACAGAAAGCAATTACACTTCTAATAAGACACTATTCACAATGAAATATGCAGAGGATATTCATATTAAGTATCAAGAGGATACTTGAACAAAGCCAAGCATTTGTTAAAAATTATTTTTTTTAATCCTGGGATGCATAATGAAAATTAAAATGCTCCTCACCCAGAGTTTATCATGCAATTGTCAGCACAAAGGTTGTGTCAAATTTTAACGACAACATTGAAATCAATGAATACCACCACACACCCACTTACACAACTCCCACCCAAACAATTTACTTTGTCAACTTGGGCCTGTGAAGCCTGCTGCAAAGTATCCATGACGAGGGGAAGATACTTCTTGAACTCTCCACCAACAGCAAGGCAGATATCTCCAAACACAGAAAGGATGTGTGGCTTCACAGAGCGATGAACATTCTCATCCTACAAACAAAACAATCAAGGATGGAGAATTAACAGATCCAAAAAAAAAACCAGATGGTATTCATAGAATACAAACTCTGCGCAGTCTTGAGAAAGACTTGGTGCGAACAATCTCTTGTTTTCTTAAGGTTATTTTGTATCCTTTCTCAAGAGGCCACTGTGACAGTTTTGCATTACAAAGCAACAGCAGTCAAGTTCTACGACAACTTTGTCATTTCTGAATCCATTTAATGCAATCAAGATAATTTGACAAAACATACGAGTCCTCTTCCATCACTTCACAGGTGAAGGAAGAGGATGAGCCAGCTGTGAAAGGTGGAGGATGTGGAACAGTGGGAGAAAGATGGGGAGCAGGAAGATGTGGAAGAAGGGGGAGGCAGTTGGAGGATGAAGAAGAATCACTTTAAAAATAAAATAATTCTTGTATCCGGATCCGGATCTTCACCAAAATCAAATCAGTTTGTCCTTGTTACACACCCAAACTGCCCACCAAATTTCATCCGGATCCATCCACATTTTGAGATATCTTGCACACAAGACAGACAGACATAGGGGTGAGAAAACAACCTCCTTGACCTTCGGTGGCGGAGGTAACGAGAACGGTACTCAGTAGAGCACATACCTCTGCCAGACTGAAAAGTTTACATTATTTATCCCACTGATAGGCCGGATCTGCATCCAGACCTGAACCAAAATGTAATCAATTTGGCCTGGTCACTTACCCAACCCGTCCAACGAAGTTTCGTTAGAATCCGTCCATAACTTTTTGAGATCCTGCTCACAGACAAACGGGGGTGAAAACATCACCACCATCCACCTTCAGTAGCGAAGGTAATTTCTGTAACAAGTCCAGGACCATGCCAACCATTTCTGTGCCACCTGATTATTTTGCTGTCCTGTTCGATGAATTTGCCATTTTGGTTAGATCTGGTCAATCATTCGATAAATGTACTCCTTCCTCGATTGAATCTTTGCCAGTCCTTTTTAGCAAGGTTCTCTTAGCAGGTAGGCATGGCCGTTAGCCCCTGAATATTTTACCTTGAGGTGCTGGTGACCGACACCACCTCATGTTCCATATCACCATAGGGTAAGGTCTCATCATTGAGTGAGGAAGCCTTTTCCTCTGCCAAATAAATCAAAAAATTTGGAATAAAATTGCCCATGCCCCCCACCCCCTCTATTTATTGAAATGGGTAGATTTGGATCTGTAAAGAGACTCTCCGTGGTTGTGTGTGCACGCTGACTTGCTTGGTTACGAGTGCCGTGGTGACAAAGTTTCATCCCATATCTTATGATTATGACTGGTGGAGGTTTTAACTTTTAACCTCAGTAGCATACGAGCGATTACATTTTCCTTTGTAATCGTGACAATT
The DNA here is from genome assembly GCF_056783735.1 of Eptatretus burgeri. Taxonomy (NCBI): domain Eukaryota; kingdom Metazoa; phylum Chordata; class Myxini; order Myxiniformes; family Myxinidae; genus Eptatretus; species Eptatretus burgeri. Next base: position 132,501,364 of record NC_140963.1, on the reverse strand, counting down.
TCGAAAGCAATTTTTATTGTACATCAAACGACCCACCATGAACCCATTGGGTTTCTGTTGTGCTGTCACACCGTTGTGACAGCAGTTGATGAAAAAATATCATTTCAAAAAAAAAAAAGATAGCTCCAGCGAACTATACCATTGAGGTTGTTTGAATTGATCAAATTCTCCCGAAGAGTACTTGACTGAATCGGGAATTGATTTTTTTAATAATTTTTTCGTTGCACGATTTGAACGAAACTTGATACTGCATAATATCTTGAAACTACATACGACACAGATAACTTGATACAACATGATCCGACACAGATAAACGAAACGAAACGAAACAGGAGAACGGTGAGCAAGGCGGTGCTAAAATTTTTGCGCGATGGTGTACCGTTTTGGCTGTATTTTGGGAACATACATACAGACATCCGATGAGAGTTTTAGTAATATATAGATGAACTGGGTGTGCTTTACAAAGACTATTGTTTCTCTTTGCGAGTTTCAAAGCAAAATACATTTGAAAACACCCAGATGTCGTCATAAGCAAAATACATAGGTGTCGTCCACCAGACGGCGGTCTCCTTGGGGGTTAACCTGAGGCGGTCCATTCAGGTAGGTGCCTGGAATGTCCTATCCCAAAGAGAGGATGATCACCCGTCTCTGTTATCATCTGAACTCAAGCGTTGGGACATCGGTATTGCAGCACTCTCCGAGATTCGGTGACCGGATTGCGGCGAGATCATGGTGGGTGGTTACACCTACTATTGGTCTGGTCGCTCTGATGGTTACCATTCCCAAGGAGTTGCTATAGCTGTGTCCAATAAGCTGACTCCAATGATAATTGAGGTAACACTGGTCAACGAGCGTATGAGACTGAGGATTTGTCACTCCTTCGGTGTCATTTCCCTGGTCTCTGTTTATGCTCCGGCTGAGGTGAGTGATCTCACCGTGAAGGATGCATTCTACGCCACGCTCGAGTCTGTGGTCGATCAGTGCCCCAAACGAGATACATTTCTAGTCTTGGGGGATTTCAATGCATCGACTGGAACTGAAAGGGATGGTCATGAGACGTGTGTTGGTACCCATGGGTCAGGAACTATGAAGCAGAAGAGCACGAAGTTCCTTGACTTTGCAAGAAGTCATGGACTGAGGGTGGCCGGTTCATGGTTTCAGCACCCACAAGCTCATCGCTGGACTTGGTATTTCAACGCTGGTGGTATGGCAAAGGAGATTGACCATGTCCTTGTTGATGGTCGCTGGAGGATGATCCAGAACTGCAGGGTCTACCGGAGTGCTCAGTTCCTCAATACTGACCACCGGCTTGTTGTAGCAACTCTGAAGTTGCACCTTTAATCCAGGAGAATGGTACCATCCCAGCCGAGGCTGGATGTTGGCAAGCTCAAGGATGAGAGGGTAGCTGAGGAGTTTGCGAACAGGCTGAGTGGAGATTTGAGGACTCTGGGTGCTTTGGGAGGTCCTGAAGAGTTGCAGAGTGCCTTCAAGACCACCATCTTTGACGTTGCCGGTGGATGTCTAGGAACTCCCCGTCGGGCAAAGAAGAATTTTGTCTCTCAAGGGACACTGGACACCACTGACCAGTTGCAGGGCCAGGCTTAATGGCAGAGCTGAGCTGTTCAGGGAGCTGAGGCATAAAACTGTACGTGTGCCAAGGGTGGACAAGGAGGCCTATGTGCGAGGAATCTGTGAAGGGGTAGAGCATCACCTGTGGTCAAGGGATTCTCGTCCTGCTTACAGGGGAATTTGCGCATTGCGTTCATCCAAACCCATCCCTTGGTGTACTGCAGTTAGAGCAGAGGGTGGTAGGCTCTTGACAGAGGAGTCTGAAGTGAAGGCCCGCTGGGCCGGGTACTTTGAGCGTTTGTACCAGGCTGATCCACCAGCTGTCGAGTTGGACATCAGGGGTGTTACAATCCCTGTTGCTGACACTCCAATCAACTGTGGTCCACCTTCGCTTGTGGAAACACAGGCTGCGGTGAACCGGTTGAAATGGGGTAAAGCTCCAGGGATCTGTGGCATCCATGCTAAACTTCTCAAGGCTGGTGGAAATGCTGCACTCGTGTTGTTGCATGCAGTTCTGTGCTCTGCTTGGAACACAGGCATCATCCCAACTGACTGGAAGAGGGCATTGTTGTCACTCTTTGGAAAGGGAAGGGAAGGGTGACCACCAGGACTGCTACAACTACCAAGGGATGACGCTGGTCTCAGTGCTGGGCAAGGTCTTTGCTCAGATGATTCTTGATAGGGTTTGCCACCATCTGCTTTAGCACAAGCACCCAGAGCAGTCAGTCTTTACAACAAAGAGGTCAATGATTGACCGTATCCTTGCCCTTCGGATCCTCACCAAATGCAGACGAGAGTTTTGGCAGGGGCTGCTTGCAGCCTATGTTGATCTCTGCAAAGTGTTTGATTCAGTGAATAAGGATGCCCTCTGGAGGATTCTTGGTCTTCATGGGGTGCCACCAAAGCTGATCGATATGATGTCTGAACTGTACTCTGGAATTGAGAGTGCTGTGAGATGTGGTGATACCATCTCCAACGTATTTCCAGTTGTTACTGGGTTTCATCAGGGGTGTGCACTGACCACCACACTTTTCAGCACTTGTATGGACTGGATTCAGGGGAGGATGTCGGAAAGTCCAAGCTGTGATGCGTTGTTTGGGAATGTCAAGAAATCCGACCTTGATTTCGCAGATGTCGTCATCTTTGCGGAGAATCTGGATATCCTTTTGGGGGCCCTCAAAGTGCTGAATGAGGAGTCGGAGCCGCTGGGATTACAGGTTTCCTGGGTTAAAACTAAGATCCAGGCTTTCAATGACATCTTGGACGCTGCTATCTTGTCTGCATCCATTTGTGGCGAGGAAGTGGAGGTCATGGAGAGATTCACTTACCTTGGCAATGATATTCATGTCTTTGCCAGCTGTGAGCCAGAGGTCAATAGATGTCTGGGTCAGGCCTGCGAAGTCATGGATTCACTGGATCATGGGGTGTGGCGATGTCGGTATCTGTTCAGGACGAAAGTCCGAGTCTTCAGGTCCTTGGTGCTTCCAGTCTTGCTCTCCAGATGTGAGACCTGGACTCTGATCAGGGAATTGAGACAGAGACTTAATTCCTTTGGTACCAGGTCTCTTCGGAGAATCCTTGGCTATCGCTCGTCGAACTGTATCCAATGAGCGGTTGCTGAGAGAGACTCAAATGAAATTTGTTACCTTCATAGTCTACGAGCGTCAGCTGCGGCTGAATGGACATGTGGCTCGTTTTCTTGATGCTAATCCTGCTCACCAGATTATCTCAACGAGGAAGCCTCGTGAGTGGAGTCGGCCAATGGGCCGACCACGTGCCTCGTGGTTGCAGCAGATTGATCAGCATCTCAAGGAGATGGGGATGGGCCAGGCATCTGCCTGGGGGGTGGCCAGACAGAGGCCCCTGGATTACCAGCAGAAAGTGGACGCAGCGATGCCATGCTCTGGCACATGCTCCCCTACCTGACCTGTCTGTCAAAGCACAAGAGGCAGAAATGCAATCATTGCTGGGAAGATGATTGGTGGAATACCCCAGACAGCGCCTGGTGGAAGGTCTCGGGGCAGGGATTGGAAAAAAAAATCCAGTTCCAAGAGCAGAACCAGAGAATGACTGGAAAGAGGATGAAGCACATGCAAGTGGTTTTTGCACTGGCAGTGTGTTCCTTGGCTATTTTGCAGTTCCATCCTCCAAGCCATAGTTCCTTTCAGTTGCAGATCCTTTCACAATGATGACCTTCTGTCTCGGCCTCCGTTTCCAGCTTGCCAAGTGACCTGTGGTTGCGGGCCCACCCAACGCTGCTGCATTCTTCAAACCTCCGCCTTATTGTTCGAGCAAACGTGCATTGTGCACCCAGAGGAAAATGGGGTACAGGGTAATTTCTAGTGCCGTATTATCGTGTCTGTGCAATAATAATGTATTTATATATTTAAGCGATGACTTGCCTCGTGACACCACATGAAAATTCAGACTCCGTCGATAGTTTAATTATAGCAACTTATTTGAAAGATGGCATTGGAATAGCCACGAGGGTTCACAGGCTTGCGGCCAACGCTCCACACAGAACTGTGAAGAAATGCTTCAGTTTGGAAATCTTTGAATTCTGACCCCAACCTGTGGCAGGAGTTATCAGGAGTGATGGTGGGTGACCTGTAAAGAGGCTGATGTCCAAGCAACAACACAATAAAATGACGAAGCCACCTTCAATCACAGCTGTTATGAACACATTATAGTCCTACTCACATGAACACCCAACAGAAAAGATGTACACAGCCATTGTAAAGTCAAGGCTCTCCATAAAGGTCAGCTGGCCGGCGGAATCCGTACACCTGTTTAAAGCAGTTCAGCCGGCTATTTTTGTAAACATATTAACCAAAAAAGAATCCCATTTTACCGTTTTGTAAACGTAATTGGATGAAATACTACAAAGTAGTGTGTTTTATCACTTCTCCCGATTATTGTCATGTCAGATTGCACACTAATTATCTCGTTTTCCGTGCAGCGGGAGAAAAAGGATGCGTTCCGTTAACAAGCAGCTTGCTTGATTCAAAGCAAGCACTTCAACAGAACACACCCAGGGTTTAACAATCGTGTGTGTGTGTGTGTGTGTGTGTGTGTGTGTGTGTGTGTGTGTGTGTGTGTGTGTGTGTGTGTGTGTGTGTGTGTCCAGAGCTAATATTTTTAATATTTGAGTTTTTGTCATCAAATGGTCAGCTTATTATGAGAATATCGAGAACACCAATTGATAATTGGCTCAGTCACAGTTACTATAAATAGGTCTTATTAGCCCTGATCAATGTGCAAGATGACGGATTTATTTATTTTATTGAATAATATAATCGCTTCCGTGGTTTTTTTGTATTCTTTTAACCATTTGAGCTTTTGTCATCTAATTTTCAAAAAACCCTCGTTACGAGTATGAAGAACACCAATTAATAAATTTTACATGTTATTTTTATTTTTAAAGCTGTTTTCATCAAGTTTAGTTCGAGTAAGCAGCCACGTTACAAGTGCTCTAGGTTCATCTTCCATGAACAAATAAAAAGGAAAAAGAGAAATCTCAGATTGCAAACACTCGCCAGGACTTCTTTTAAGTGGTGTATTTTTTTTATAGGTTTTCAGGTAAATCTAATATGGCTGCCAAACTGTGACCAATGACATCATATATGTGAACCTTTTATTCCTCATGGACAGGCTGTCATATGTGTAAAGTTTCTCCTTGATGTGTTGAGCCACTTCAGAGAAGATTTTTGAAGGTTTTTAAAAAAATTTTTTGTTAAAAACAATATGGCTGCCAAATGACGTCATGATTTTTTTTTTTCCTGTGGACCATTTTATCCCGAGATGACCCTCAAAAATTTTCATACCAATGGATGTGGCGTTCTCCATATGCAATTATGACGTCATAACGAAGGCAGCTATGACGTCATTTAAAAAAAAAACAAATCACACTCATTCCCCATGAGGAGTACTTGCTGTGTGCCAAGTTTCGGTTATTTCCTTGGTGCGGTTTCAGAGATACAGAGGTCCAAAGTTTTTCCATTTTCCCAGTATGACTGCCACACCACATGACCGATGACGTCATAATTATCATTGAAACATTATACTTTAGTAGTCGCACCACTGGGGAAAATTTAGTCTCAATCTCACAAGCGGTTGTGGAGAAAAACACAAAAGTTCTTTGCGGACAGACAGACAGACAAACAGGACTCAAATGCAATACCCTCTCCGAATCCTTCGGCGAGGGTAATGAAGCTCACTCAACAAATGAGTTTAGCTCCAAGGGTAAAATCCCCCATCTGTGACCGCAAGAGAAAATGAACACTTGGTGGCAACAATAGCGACTGAACCCAAAGGTATTTTCTTTCTTCTGCAGATCTGCAAAGCAACTTCTTTGCTCTCTGCAGATTTGGATAAAATCACAAACTGGTCCAACATGTGAAACATGTCTTTCAATCCTGACACACACTGAAATCTCAGACTCTCACGATGTCTCTCAGAAAGGACCGTTAAGAACCTCCCCCCTTCCCATCTACTTTCTCAACAATCCTCTGGAAGAAGTCCTTTCGTTCAAGCTTCTGGGTCTCACTATCTGCCATGATCTTTCCGACAAAAGCCGACCTGGCCCCCAAAGCCAGTCGGCGACTGGGAATCCTCCATCGTGCAAAGTCCTTCCTCGGCCCACCTGAGCTCCTGACCACAGACAAAACTTTCGTTCGCAACCTGGAAGTACTCCTCTCCCCTCTGGGCTGGTGCTCTTGCCTCTCACCTATCTCGGCTTCACGCTGTGGAAACCAAGGCATTTCGGATCATTGGTATCTCCCGTGATGAGGCTGAGTCTTTGGGCCTCTCACTCTCTCACCACAGGCAGGTCGGTGGTCTTTTTGTCTTCTACCATCTCCTCTCCGGTCTGCCCCCCCCCCAAACCCCCAACTCTATCTGCGAGATGTCCCCACTGTATTTCCACAGGGCACTCAAGGTGCGCCATCAACCCCCTTCTGGTAAAGCTACCAAAATCACGAATCACTGCTCACCTTCACTCTTTCATTCCTCTTTTTCCCCACCTTTGGAATAAACTCCCATACTCTCTTCAATTCCATTCCAACCTCCAGGCCTTCAATTCAGCTGTTCACCACCATCCAAAACCTTGATCTTTTCTACCCCTGTTAACCCACCCCAACCCCACCTCCTTCAGTCAAATTCCCTGCTTTCCTTCCTGTAAGTCCCGGTGGTGTCCATCTTTTATACCCCATATTCCCCACCCCATCCCTCTCCCTTCCACAGATCTCTTCATGTCTCTGTTCCCCACTGTTTTGTCTTTCACCCTCCTGCCCCCCCCCCTCCTTGTTTGTTGTGTGTTAGCTCTCATACGAGCCTCGACAATGTATACAAAAACAAGTGAAATCCTTCAATACAGCGTGTGTGGTGAATCAAATGAGTACATTCATGTTAAAATATGCAATTTATGCTTTTTCAGTTGAAAAACAATTCAAAAGCGTACTTAATATTTGAAATGTAAAAATCTTGTTATTATTGTGATAAGCACATGTGTGTGTGTGTATATATATATATATATATATATATATATATATATATATATATATATATATATATATATATATATATATATATATATATATATATATATATATATATATATATATATATATATATATATATATATATATATATATATATATATATATATATATATATATATATATATATATATATATATATATATATATATATATATATATATAACAGAAGGAATGAAATCGTTCGATACAGCGTGGCAGGAGGCCGCAAAAGAATGATTGTAAGTATATTTCAACTACTAATGCATGACGAAACATTTGTTTATGGCTAATATTAAAGAGAATGATGGCACAAGAAGAACTTAGCCTGGAATCCTCGTGCATAACACCGCCCACACAACACACGTGGTGTCCTTTGACCAATCAGGAGCAGTGCAGTTACAGTATCGTTTCCTTCAGCTCGATTGGTCTTGTCCTGCACGTGATGTTTTTGGGGTTTTTTTCGTTCTTGTTGAATTTGAGGAGATTATTTTTTCGTTCTTGTTGTAAGTAAATTTCAACTACGAATGCACGACGAAACACTTGTTTATGGCTAATATTAAAGAGAATGATGGCATAAGAAGAACTTGGCTTTCTGCGTTCGGCGCGAAATGCCATGGTGGACAGAAATGACGTCTTTCGTTCATTTGTACATGAGAGGGGAGAGTTTCTTCGTTTTTTTTTTTTTCCGTCAAGCAATAAATTCAATGGTTTTCACATATATAACACATTAGTTTCAGATATTTCCATTGAAATACTCGGGTATTTCCGTCAATTGTCGCCATTTCCGTCGAGGTTACGCACTGCATCTACCGGACGGCTGTCATTGGCTGTCTTGAGGAACGTGGGGGGGGGGGGGGGGCACCAGACCCACCGGAGACGTGGTAGACGACGCCGGGGACATTTCAAACTCGGTGCAATTGTATACAGCGCACGCGCTGTAAAAATATATATTCCCGAAAATGCGAAATTTGGATGTCAAATTTTCAAGAAAAAAAACAAAAAGGAACAGCCATTCTGCTAAATAGAATGGTAATGCTTTGTTGATGTATACAAACAACAATAACCTGAAATTGAGAGGGGGGGGGGAACTTCATTAAATCAAGAGGCTGATGATCTCAGCACCATGGTGCGGTTTCAGAGGTGCGGCTCGTAAAATGTAATAACTTGATCTGGTGTTGGCTTAGCAGTTCGGGTGGTTGCTTGGGATCCGAGGGTCCTGAGTTCAAGCTCCGTTGGCGCTGAATTAACACCAGGGGGGTTGACAGCCTGTCACCCTTCCGAGGTTGGCCAAATGAGTACCAGTGTAGCAGCCAAAAGACTGCACACGAAGGGAAGGGGTATCGACGGATTGATTTAATCTGGAATTGGTGTGGCGCAGGCATGATGGGCCGAATGGCCTCCTCCTGCGCATCATTTCTTTGTAATCCTTGTGAAAAATCATCTGTGGTGGTGTAAACGAATCCATGGTGTTTTGTGACAATACTGGAATGTGGTGAGTATGTAGAATAAATTACAAATTTGCTCGAGAAAGTAATTTAATGGCATAAACAATTTGACAATGATTCATACTTGATCGAGTGAAATGATTTCAATTCAATGTCCATACAGCACAACATTTCCCAATTTTCACCCATATATATATATATCAAAAAATGGCTGAGAATGCACGAGGGAGCATGAGATAGCTCCAGCAGATGGGGGCCTCAGCGGCCCCCATACCCCAACTTTTTATTCAGCACACAGGTATTTCACAAAGAAACGGAGAGCCCTGTAAAGTATGGGCGATACTGCAATTCAAAGACAAAATGTATGCCCATTTGTGTCTTGCAGGAACCACCTCCTTGTCAAACCCTAAATATACAGGCTCAGCACACTCACCTGAACTTCGTTTCTCTTTCACATGAAGGAATTTTTTTTTTTTTGTAAACATAGTCGAGGTTCGTAGAAGAGCTAGAACTAGTGCATCGATCTCCATACAAGCCTTGCATTTCAGTTTCAAGTTACAGCACACCTCTTGTGTCATGCAATGAGGGAACACCTCATTTTCAATATGCTCGTCTATAGATAAGTTTCTTTGGGAATTTTTTTTTTTTTAACCTCAAAAACAAAAATAAAGAGCTAGCAAAATGTAACCATTTGTTTGAGGCTGCAGTTTTGTTTTGTTTTTCCTGTAGTACACATTTACCAAGATAGTGCTCTTCCGTGAGCTTCGCTCCTGTAAAGAACATCAACAACAACAAAAAACAACAACTTCATTATCCACTGTGTAGGGATAAAATGGCAACTTTACCCCAAGGTTTCTCAGGAGCAACTGCATTATGTCGTCGCAATAAGGCAGCATCTTGACCTGCAGCGCCCGGCAAAGATCCCCCACAAGACCCACCGTTGCCACGCAGACCTGCAGATCACAGCCGTGAAAATTAGCTCACATTTCAAAACACCAACTGAACAAAAACAATGAAATACGGGGCATGGCAGCTACATTAACAATAAGGAGCGAGATCACCAAAATCATAGCGGCGCTGAGCAGTTTTGGGAATGCAATTCACAACCGGTTTAAGGCCGACATCTTTGTAAAGTCTTTCGGTGGCTTCACTTGCAACTTGCACAGCGCCAACTATACCTTTACCAGATACAATTAACCAAATCAAACTTTACATAGTCAGCATTTGACTTGCACTTGCAAGTGGCTTCACTTACAACTTTCAGTTTGTAAGTACAGCATTTTATCAGAAAATAAATGAGTACTGAATACCACATACCTTTGCAGGACTTTTAATACAAGTGTTTTATAAGGAGTGGGGGGGGGGGGGAGGTGGTCACGTGTCATGAAATGGAGGGATTTACCAGCATCACCCTCTCTCATGGTGCAAAACCAGAGCATTCACAAGTCTCCCACTTTAAATTTGAGTGTCACGTAATGGAGGGGTTTTCCAGAACCACCCTCACACCAGTGTAAACCACAGCATTCACCAACTACCCCCTAATGTCTTCTGTGCATTCCTTGACTTGGCTGATACTGGACTTGTTAACGCCATAATGCCTGACCAAAACACCTCCACTGCCACCCTCTGTTGTGTGCTCATGGTCTTTTTGATTGATTACATTTCCTGTATTTAGTGGGTTTTCGTTATATTGGATGTACCTCATTTATTTACTTATTTATTTATTTCTCTACCCATTTCACGTCAATCGATCTTTAGTCCCAGGATTGTCCATTTTCTTTGGCTTGTGCCTTCATTTAATAAACCGGCCATTGCAGATTTAGCACATGAGAAACCATTTTGGTGCGGCTTTCATGGCAAATCCCCAGGGGAGGTTAAAAATTGATAATGTTCTCTAAAACCGACACTAACAGAATTAACAATTTTAACCACCCCCTCCAGCAGAGATCAGTAAACACGATGCTGTCACGTGTGCAAGGGAAAGTTGCAGGTTGTAATAAACAAATGAGTTTTAAAATGTTGATTTCATTTGCATTTGTAACACCCGAGTCCCTGTGGCTGCCACACTTTTCTCATCCGCACTCCTTCCCCCAGTGAATCAGAGAAGTTGAGAGCCTCATGGATCAATTGAATGTTGTTGTGGTGCAGCACAGGCAAGATGGGCCAAATGGCCTCCTCCCACATCAAAGTTCCTTGTTAAGATTTATCAGTCTCATTGATGTGGTCACAAACCTCATCACGATCAGACAAAAAAAAATTCTAAAATTTGGTGAATCTGAACAGTAGCTTGGACTGCTTTTGCTCAAGGAACTAATGAAATATGTGTAGACAAACACATATACACACGCACGCACGCACACACCATTCCTTTCTTTCTCATCACATTGTGGAAAAATAAAGGAAAATAAGTAAAACCAGCAACAAAAACCACAAAAAAAAAATTTGGAATAATGTATTTCATAAAATAATTATGACCAATTAAACAATAAAAGTAAATACTATTTTATTCCTTTTAAAAACCAACTCACCTGGTATTCTGCATGGTTCTGAAGGCCAATAGTCAGGTACTGCTTGAATGCTTCCATGTATTTCAGGAACTCAACACCAAGGACTGAAATGGATTATTGGTACCAAAGAAAGGGGGGAGAGGGGGGGTTGGAGAAAGAAACAAATGTTAAGCCCCGTTTCAGAAATGCGCTGCATAACACCGCTACCCCCAAAAGTTCTGACAAAAAAAATTATGAAACCGTGGAGTGAAATGCTAAAGCATGCCATCCACCAAAATGTCGAAAGGAAAAGCATCCACACCTTCAACAAGTGTGCCCACAGCCATTAAAGCATCCTCTTGCACTCCACCCGATCCCGCTGTGCTCTCAAACATACGCAGTAGGGAGGCCATAACCACATCCGATATCTGCACCGCATCCTCGAGCTGCACCTTGCGCAGCACATTCTGGCAGAGGAAAAAAAAATTTTAAAGAATTTTTTTAAAGCGCACATACCATAGATTCAAAGGATGGTGATTGCGCAAGACCCCAGCAAAACGAACGCACATACGTGCACTTGGTAAGAGGGTTACACAAACATAGAGCCTGCACACAGCCCAATTTGTGTTCAAAAACGTGGCCAACCCACGCTATATGATTTAATGATTTAAGTCACAATCAACCAGCTTGGAGCACATGAGCAATTGTGCAATTTCCCTTGCTACATCGAATTTGAGACGAGAAAAGAAAAATACCCTCCATTCCTGGCAGTCTCCATCGACTATTGTTATATTTTTTCAACACTCCCCCTAACCATACTCATACATTTCAAATTAATGCAGAAATGACCAAGATATGTACAAGTTATGCAGTTTACAATGATAGGAAAGTTGGGGGGGGGGAGGAGGGGGTGGTGATTCAAAGTAAAGAGTTCATAGAACATGATACCATACGCAGTGGTACTTCACTTTAAATCTAAATCGAGAAGGGCACTCTTCGTCACGTCGTCGAAAGATATGCTTCCGCCCACATTATACATACTTGTACCAAGTTTGATTTAAATCTCTGAACCCAGATTCAAAATATTAAATAATTCTGGCTGCCAGACCATGCGTCCAATCAGGTTGAAATTTAAAACATATGCTCCCCATGACTACGAGATCATTATGTTGACATTTCAGGTCAATTGATGAAGCGGTTCAAGAGAGACTTTTTTTTTCAAGATTTTTGTTCAATCCAATATGGCTGCCAGACCATGCGACCCAATTAATTATTCGTAAACACGCTGGCATCCCCAACGCTTGGGGGAACATGTGGGTGAAGTTTCCCCTCGACCTTTCAAGCCGTTCTGGAGAACAAGATATTTAAAGGTTTAGTCTTTAAAAACCCATAGCTACCAAACCATGTGACCTAAAATGTCATTGGTAGATAAGTTTTTGTTCCCAATGGATAGGCGATCATAACTGTAAAATTTCACTTTGATATGTTCAGCCATTATAGAGAAGATTTTTATGTTGAAAAACAAAATGGCTGCAGAACCACATGACCGATGACATTAACCCCCCCCCCCCACCCAAACACAAGCCTCCATTTTTCATATTGATCGGCTAAAGCGTTTGACATAACGAATCCACCTATGACGTCAAAATAATAATAAAAAATAAATAGCGGTCCAAAATTTTGCCTTTTTTCCAACATGGCTGCCACACCACATGACTTACGTCATAAATATCAAAACATTCTACATTCGTAGTAGCACCTCCGATGAAAATTGTGTGTCAATCGGATAAGTGGTTGTAGAGAACACATTCCATTAGTTATTCGTGCTTATCGTTTGTGTCCTTTATGATGTCCTAAAAAAAAACAAAAAAAACATTACGTTTCCTGTTTGGAATGAATTTCAATTTTTTTTTGACTGCCAGGCAGGTAGATAGAGTAAAACATAGACATAGGGGTAATACCCCTGGGCACTTACCTGGTAGTGGCTGGATAAGATAAACAGGCAACCACTGGTAGGCATGGATGACCCACAAAATATATAATGGAGAAGGAAGTAAATACATATTTTAAGGAGGCAACCCCTTTTTTAATGCCATGAACAAACTTTGGTCCATACACAGTGATGGGCGTTGCAGTAAAGTTTCATCAAAACATTGTGTCGTTTCAAAGAAGAAGTTGAATATTTGTGGACGGACGACACGCCATCTCAAAAGTTCCCTGGGACTACTTTCCACGTGAGCTAAAAAAACACAGGGCAATACCCCTGGGCGCTCACCTGGGAGCAGCTGGATAAGATAACCAGGGAACTACTGGTAGGCATGGATGACCCACAAAACATATAATGAAGAAGAAAGTAAATACAAATAGATTATTTTTGTTTTAATGCCATGAACAAACCATGGAACATCACGGATGATAAAGGTTGTGGCCAAGTTTCATCAGAATTGAGTGTTTTCTGAGAAGAAAGCAAATATCTCTTTGGGGGGGGGGGGGAGGGGGGGAAGCAACCAACCCCATTGTAAACTCCCTCTGTGGACCCCATGAGGGCCTGATTATTTTTAATGCCATGAACAATCTTTGGTACATCATGGGTGATGAAGGTCGTGGTGAAGTTTTGTCGAAATCATATGTATAGTTTCAGAGAAGTAGTAGTATTTGTGGACAGATGGACGTGCCATCGCATAACCTCCACGGAACTAGGTCGCAGGTGAGTTAATCATCTCCTCTCTACGCACATGCCATCAGGACAAATTCAGAGACAAAGTACGGTAAAACAAAAGACTCGTCTTCCGATTCATGTTGAAAATACAACATCAGATTCGAATACATTGTTCCTCAATCATAAACTGCCAAGATGGACGGACGGACATGAACCAAACGCTTATCCCCACTTTTCGCTTCGTGTGTATGGGGTAATCATAAAGAGACTTGAAGATTTATGATCCACACTACTTCAGCCCAACAACACTCCTGACTTGAAGTCACCACCATATCACTATTTATACAGCTTTAGGGCAAAAATAAATAAATTATAAAACAAAGTGTGGGGTTTGAAAGCATTCAAAATATGTACATTCCATTTTTCACTCACAAGAAAACCAAAATATATATATATATATATATATATATATATATATATTTTTTTTTTTTTTTTTTTAAACCTTTTAAAGTGAGCAAGTGCAGACAGTTGTAGTGAAAATACAAGGAGACACCAGCATTTTGCTTTATTTCATAAAACAACTCACTTCCCACTTTGTTAAACGATGGCTGCCAAAGCAAGCTTAAGCGTGAAGCAGCCGAGATCACAAAGGCAATTGGTATATTGCTAAAAATTACACCAAACAAGAATGCTGCAAAACCCCAAAACAGCCAACATCCTCTGACGTTTGCACACGGTGCGCATTCACGTCATTCTTACGTCGCAAAGGCAGAACATAAATAAGCAAACGCACAAGAAGCTACAGAACAATCATGGCGTAAAAAAAACATACACTCGTACCTGCAATGTTGCACACAGCAAGGACTGGAGATCATTATACTGCAAGCGATCCGATGTGCTCTGGATGTGAGACTGGATAAGGGAGCGGGAGATGAAAAGTGATGGCAGAAGCGTCACATTAATTAATTTTTTTTAAGGGAAAACTGACACCTCTCCTGTTGTGCATCTGACAGGCCCTGCCTGACCATGCACAACTTCAGGAAATCCCTCAACGTGCAACGTGCAAGCTCAAGGACATAAGCGGGTTCACATTGAGCTTCACAAACAAGTTTGGATACACCAAGACTTAAAAAGTTGGACAAAGCATTTGAAATAAAGACACATTCATGTGAAACCACCGCTTGATGGCCTAATCAGGTCAAATTCCATTCGATTTCACTCGGGCAGAAGAAGAAGAAAAATGGGAAGGAGAATCACCTGTTTAACATCATCAAATAAGTTGCAGAATTCGTCAGGAACAGGTCATTTTTTAATATTTTCAAAATATTGAATCTATGCCTTTCGGGCAAAAACTACCTGAAAACTCAATCCACAATTACATTTGTTGAAAGGGTCTACAAATGCCATTTAAACAACACCAAAAAAGTTTTGTGCATGACCTTACCACGCAGAACTACCACAAAAGAGTTTTAACCAGTCGATGTGATTAAAAAAACAAAAAGAAAAAGTTTTAATTAATGTTATATGGTGTACACCTCCACGGAACGCCAGTCAGTCAGTTTATGAAGCAGGCTGGAGGGAAAACGTTTCCCCTCACATGAAAGCATGTGGAAGTGGTGGAAAATGCATCACAGCTGATCGTGAGGATGTTGAAGGAGGCAGTTGTGGCCGACGACGAAAACGTGTTGAACGCCGCCCGCCATTGTGCGACGGAACCGAAGCATTCATTACCCGGAGCGGGACTAAAGAGGAAGCGAGCATTCACACTGCAAGCGAGGAAGATTTCGGTGAAACCGTTTCCCAAAAGGGCTTTGATGTTCAGCTGACCGTGTGCAATGATTAGATGCACAACTCATCTGTGGCAGAGGCAAACCGAGGGTGACATGTTCCTGGAACACATCCCGCTGATGAACAAAACGTAGCTACGTTAATTTGACATACAGATGAAGAGGTAAAAGGGCTGAATGGCCATCATAGCAACCAAGGAAGAAAGGCATAAAAAATGAAATTGTTTGTACGAGTCAGGAAGCACGGAAGGTCATTCACATCATGTTGCTCTCCACCTATGACCTCATGTTGGACCATCTGTGTGTCAGAAACAGACTGCAACCAGGGAACATTGCATGTGAAGGTACTGTCCCTTGCTGTTGAAGTAGAGTTGGAAGATTCCTCCACATCTTTCATGTTCTCTTGACCTATCGGTATATAATTACTTCCATCATAAGATGAAGGCTCCATCGCGAGTGAATAGTTTTGATACTGTGGATGAGACAGATGAGGTCGTGTACAGGTACCACCACGTGGTCAAAGCACTGACGGTTTCCATGCAGATGTTGCCATTGTTCACTTGGCACTGCAGGTAAAAGTGCAATGAACTACAACGTTAATATGGACAAGAGTGGATGGAGGATACTGCTTTCACCTACACAAGCATTAATCTTCATATATATGCATTATCGTTTTCAATAAAAGTCACATCAATTATATTGTTTTTTATATATATATATATATATATATATATATATATATATATATATATATATATTTTAAATAACCCTGCTATGCAATAAAATATGAGCGATTTCAAGGCTGACAGAAGTTATAGTGTAAATATTTGAAAAAGGATACGTCAACGGTGAAATTTTGCATGACGATGGTCTACCCTCGGAAATTATGAAGGGGCGACGGTGCTGGTCAAAGCATTCAGGATAACACCAAGATGGCAGTAACCGAGTCGCTTCTGTTGTGGAAGAGATGCATCGATGCTGCCCCGTCGATCATTTATTGAAGATTGTGACGCCATGATATGGGCCCATCATTTCAAGGAAGAATCTCAGCAAGCACATTTCATGGCATTGCCCATCATGGAGAGGAAACATTCTCTTGCAAAGTGGGGAAACCATTAATGTACGGTACTGCAATGACTTGTTACACAATTGAGATGAGCAATAAACAGATGGCAGCGAGGTATGCCGTCTCAAAGCGCACTTTTACTGTACAATGATGTTTGCCTTCACGTGGCAAATATGGCCACTACGGATCCAGAGGAAACTGGTTTGGAAGCTCCAAATAATGCCCCATACGCTTCAGACGTGTCACCTTGCAAGTAATCTCTTTGGACCACTCAAATGGGATGTGGCTACCAAGTTTATGAATGATAAAACATCAAAGAATGAGTCCTAAAATGGCTATGTTCATGCGAGTGGAATCGAGGTGCTGCCACATCGATTTGACAAGTCCGTATATGTCACAGGGGAATCCCTTGGCAAATCGGTAATAACAGCAGAGACATGGTAAAAGTACCACAATATATATATTTTTTTTAAAAGGAAAAATGTTATTCCTTCGTTGGTTGAAAGAGCTCAATATGGGTGGTTATCCATTTCATCACAGGAAATATGTATGTGTATATATATATATATATATATATATATATATATATATATATATATATATATATATATATATATATATATATATACATATATATATATATATGTATATATATATATATATATATATATACATATATATATATATACACACACCGTGGTGTCCCCAGAATCCGAACGCCCCATTGTTTGAACAAACTGGAATCCAAACAATTTTTTGAGAAAATTTTGCCCTAAAAACCAAACACATTTTCGGAAACCGAACACAACGTGGCGTTCATGTTTGTTCACGTGCGTCTCCCCCCGCCTGTTCGACCCACATCTTCGCGCTTTGTTCATTCAGTTCGTTGGTGGAAATACTCGTGAAAGCATCTCTCGTGTGTCGATCGCTACTTTACCTCGTGTTTTCACCTTTATTTGTGCTGTTTTTTTTTTTCAATTATCACCCTTGTGCATTCACCATAGCACCCAAGAAGAGCAGTGAAGCAAATAGGAGTAAGAGGACGTCCGTGAGAACGACAATTGAGTTGCAGAAAGAACTTATCGCGAAGCATGAGAGCTGTACGCGTGTGTCTGATCTCGCTGCCATGTTCGAGCTGCCGAAATCGACCGTGTGTACGATTCTGAAAAATAGAGAAGCGATAAAAGCGCAAAAACCCATCGTGAAGCGAACGCATTCAATGAACCCTCTGACGAACTCAACGTTTTTTTCGCGAGCATGGTAGTGACGTTATGCTGCGTCACCCAATCGCTTTACCTTTTGATTCTCTCCCGTGGAACCGTGTGGTGAAAATGGCACGTTTGTGTCTCCACAGAGTGTACTAGGATATAAAACACCATTTGGTGCTTCATGGTTAATTACACACCTCAACCAGGCTGAACAGTTTACGTTTTGGATCCCGATGGCCACTGATAGGCTGGAGCTGCATCCAGACCTGATGGAAGAAGCGACAACGCTCCTGCTCATCCCCCAGGCTTGGAAGAAGATTCATGACCCAGAAAAGGTCATTTACTCATCTTATTTTACCTTAAACATGGGTAATTTCAGTTGAAAGTGTCTTGAAAGTGGGTTTTCTTGGGGTCCAGGAACAGATTAATTCACTTTCCATTATTTTTTTATTGGGAAAATAGTTTTGGAATCCGAACAGCCTCTTGGAACGAATTAAATTCGGATTCTGGGGGCACCACTGTGTATATATATATATATATATATATATATATATATATATATATATATATATATATATATATATATATATATATATATATATATATATATATATATACATACATAGGAGTGATGAAGGCAGTGGTCTGTTACCTATACACCGCCCAGGTTCAATCTGCGTTTAAGGGAAGCATTAGCCTATTAATTATATGCATACGTGTGTGTGTGTGTGTGTGTGTGTGTGTGTGTGTGTGTGTGTGTGTGTGTGTGTGTGTGTGTGTGTGTGTGTGTGTGTGTGTGTGTGTGTGTGTGTCTTCAATGAATCGGCCTTTTTTCTTTTTTAAAACAAAGAATTAATTTTATTTTCTCCTGCAAGTGTTTTAATCTTCTATCTGACCTATAATCCTATTTTTTCTCATGTAACAATTCCTGCAAGTTATTTCCAAGCCTAAAATGAGCACAAATGTGAACAACCCCAGTCACTATTTCTTCAAGACTGAAATAAGGAAGAGCATCAAAACTCACCTTTGTACTATCAAACATGTTCAAAATTGTTTTACGTTACATTTCATGTCATCGGCCATCAATACCGACTCCACGACCCCAAATTCAGGATGGAAGGTAAATGCAGAGAGTTCAACAGCGACATGCATGAACAGAACACCCCTGCCAGTGAAGTCACATCCTTACCTCCATGTGTAGGACTTGCTGCAGCCTCTGCATTATAACCAATGTTGTTTTTTGTACAGCAGGGTAGCAGTCTTTGGCACTGTTCTTCACAATCTCCATCAGTGCCTCATATGCTGCACTTCGCAGGTTGTTCTGATGGCCATCAGCTCTGCCGGGTAAAGACAGTTGGAATCAATCAATGTCAAATATTACATTCACCATGTTCGAAGGAGAATTTTAAGCAACTGCAATGTTGAGGAGCTCAACAAAATTTAAGCATCAAAAAAATATTTAAAAGTCCAGTAAAATTTAATTTCCACACGAAGCAAGACAGATGACAACCGTGAGAGATGAGAAATTAAAATGACGATCAAAACGCAAAGACAACATACAAACTAGTACGGCACGGGGTGGAGGGCATACCTCCGCCAGGCTGAACAGTTTAAGTTTTGTATCCCACTGTATAGGCCAGATCTGGATCCAGAACCGAACCAAAATCGAATCGGCTGGTTCTCGTCACCGAACCAACTAATCTACAACTTTTTGAAATATCGTGTTACATGTCGTTTTTGGCACCATCTAGCAATGGTGAAGAATGACTTGTTAATGTTTTAATTTTAAATCCAGGATCTTGATCTTCACCAAAATCTAATCAATTCGCCCTTGTCACACACCCAACATGTGCACCAAGTTTCATCGGAATCCGTCCACAACTTTTTGAGACATCCTGCTGAGACACAAACGTGAAAACAACCTCCATGTACAGGTAATAATCAACTTGGCTGTTTGTCAGAATTTCTAAGATGGAGCATGGACAAATCTCATGGGTTCACATCTAATGGGAGTTGGGGAAGGGGAGATTTTATTCCTCACTGCCCCACTGATTGCAGAGATAAAAACGACATCACGAGGTCGTCAGCACACAGCGTGCCCCTGAGAAGTTACGCCACTTCCCTCAAGGCAACGTTTGTCTGAAGTAAAGCTCTTTTTTTCTGTCTGTGGTGTCTGTCTGCATGTGGGTGCACAATTTGCATGTATGTTCTTTCACGAACCTCAGACCCTGTAAAATAAACAAATCAGATTAGTAGATTACATCAATACAGGCAACACAGTTATAGCAGCAGCAATGCAAGCATCTGCATTGCGAGATAAAACCATATTCCATGAGCAACAGCTTTTCCCGTGATGTGCAGAGGAAAAGGTTAAAAAAAAAAACTTATGATGGCACTGTATATTACTTGGGACATGCCGACACCAAAGAGATGAAATCACAAACAAGCCGATACCTACCTATCTGTTGTTTCGAGCAACTTCTGCACGATGTTCTCAAAGGCTGGTGACAAACAGTACATGGCTGGTTCCTCCTGGTCATCAGGTATCTCTGCCTGCTCATAAGCTGCCTCTGCGAGACTGGAGAAGGCCTGCAAAAGCATCACACAAAAAAAAAAACACACCGCAACAGCATCAAAACAAAGTCATTCAATCTTTGGGAAGCAAGTTTATCAGTTGCATTCAACTCATGCATTTTCAGTCATCTTGTTGTCCGTCCAACAGCTTTTAAGAAAAGACTTGAAATATAAAAAGGGATATTCCCTTTTCTACTATCTCATAATGAGCTTCAAGTCTGCTTGACCAACACATTTCATTAATCTCAGGTTTTCAAGGTACCGTCCAATGCAATTACAGACTATATATTCAGACCTGCCTCCCTTTATGAATTCAGATGCTAATAGTCCTGAAATTTAAGCAGGGGTCGGGGGGAGGGGTGAGGGGAAAGATCGCATGGTGGAAGTAAGCAAACAGCATATGTATGGAACTGAGCTGGTTGCCAGACGATCAAGTGGAAAAAACAACCAGCAGTCTGACGTTAGGTTTTTAATCAAATTTGACACACTCCAAAACCAATCTGTCACATTATTGGGGCTTGAGTATTGGCATTTCAATGGCAGTCTTTCTGCACCATCAGTCGTAACTGTCTGGCAAAACCTTCACAAATTAATCAGATTTTTGGAAAAGCTCCATCTACCGCCAACCTGGTCGTCCAATGTTAGACGGTGTGCAGGGCTTAGTAAATATGTCACATCTATGAATAGTCTGACCTAGAGAGATCACGGCTGACTGTTATACCCAAGAGTTGAAGGGGATGAGCTTCTTCACAAAAATAAACAGATATGGGAGAATTGACAAGTTCAAGAATGATGGGTGCCAGGTATTTGAAATGATCCTCAAAGGTAATGATGTAAAACTAGGACCCATAGGACCTGTAGCTTATCTGGGCCCGAGCTTAATTGTTGTGACCCAAATTTGGGATCGTTCTGAGTGGTGGATCTGGAGATGAAGATTGTTGAAGGAATTTACACGATTGTCCCAAAAATTGACAAGTCGGCCATTTTTACACACTTCCGGTCACATGATCGGCATGACCTCCACAATTTAACATCCCTACCCTGGCATAATGTTGGAATCCAAATTTCATAGCATTCTGACTGGTGGGTCTGGAGAAGATTTTTGAAGAAATTTACCAAGTCGGCTATTTTGACCTCCTCAGTCATGTGACCGGAACAAATTTTGCAATCCCTGTTACCAGTCAGGAGAGGAACGTTGCTGTCAAATTTCAGATGGATCAGTCCAGCAGTTTGGCCGGAGAAGTCAAAACAGGTGACGGACAGACGGTGTGCGATGGCAAAACCTTATCTGGAATTTAAATTCCAGTTTAGCAAAAAAATATAAATGCTGCCACTCTTATTAGAATGAGGAACTGATTGACAATAATCAGCAAGATCAATGGTTCGCTTGAGAAGAACAGCTGATTAATGAAAACCACAAAGAACTGCATCCAAAATGCAAGTCTTCAATGGGAGAAAATCTCAAGCAATAACAAGCAAACTTATCATTTGAGAATAAGGAGAATTTTTTTTCAAAGAAAGCACAAAAATCAGTGTAAAGGAGAAAAAATTATTAAACTAACACAGGGGTAAATATTAAGTTTTTGAATTGTATTCAAATAAAACCATGCTGAGAACAGCAGCAGTTTTTTTTAATGCTTTTTATTTTATTTTTAACAGACAGACAGACAGACAGACAGACAGACAGAGAGAGACCAAAAAAGGGGTAGAATTTACCAATTTTAAAAGTCTGGTACAACTGCATCATTTATGGTTGTCCAAGCTCCCAACATACCCAGCAAACGTTCGCCGCTACGCGTGACTCTGCTCCAAGACCTTGCACGAGGCACTGCAGCAACGGCTGGAGGTACACATCATTGATGGCTGCCTCGGGTAATATCTCACAAATCCGACCGACAGTCCAGGCAGTCGTGTCACGGACCACCACACTCGCATCACTCATCAGCTCGATGAGTGTCGGCATAGCCTGCAAGTGAACAAGCAAACAGATAGCAGCCATCTTCATCAAGTTGCATCTTAAAAATTTGGTTCACGCTAATCCCACACTTGATACACAGAGGAGTCCAGAGAAGAATCGCTGATTAGTGCAAGCACAAAATACAATTTCATTGATCGAGACTGCGTACAATTTTGCCCAAGCACTGCTAAATGGAGCTTTTTGGAAGTACAAACAAGGCGATTTGTGTTCCATGGTGTTCAAAATGTAAAATTCAATTGAAATTAAATAAACGTTTTCAATGCTGTATCAAAAACAAATAAACAAACAAAAAAAAAAAAAACATTGAATCGGAAGTTCGCCGCCATTGATGCACCCAATTTTACACCACCTCATCAAACACGTTACATAAGTTCTTTATGTCTGTTGTGTGTATGCTGCCTTTCATGATGTTCCCAAAAACAGTGAGTTTCCTGTTTGGAATGATTTTCAGTTTTGACTGCCAGAGAGGCAGAGTAAAACAATTGCTTCACCACGCTTTGTGCTCACGACGATTTGCCAAATTCAGAGCCAAAGTACTGCTAAATTGCAGGCTTGTTCCGATTTGTGTTCCAGTGTTCAAAATATAAAATTAAATTGAAATAAAGTACAGTAATCCATTCATCTATTGGGACCACACTGTGCAGAGCATTGGTGCTGCCTAAAGCAGTCTCCTTGGCTATTGGGCACAATCCTGGATGGGTCGCCACTCCGACAGTATACCAGCAAGCTGGCGCTCATTTTGCCGACCTCAGAAGGATGACAGGCCGAGTTAACCCCACCTGGTATTAATTCAACAGCTGAGTGGGATTTGAACTCAAGACCCTAGGATCCAAAGCCCACCACCCGAACCATGAAGCCAATACCAGGCACACAGTAATCCCACAATATATGTATATTCAACATCCAGAAACGATACAACTGAAATGAGTACCAGTACTTCGGGATTACATTTTGACATACCAAAGTAAGAATTGCTAAAACGGAAATATTTCAGCTCAAAAAAACTTTTTTTTTTAAATACAAAACATGCACACGCGCACACAGTGCGTTTTATTTTCCTGAAGCGTATTTCATAGTTGGTCATTTGTCGCTGCGTTTCATAACACGCGCCCATGCATCACTTCCCCTCCTGATCAGCGGTTTGTGCAATTTACACTCCTTCGGCTTTCACACTTGCTCAAGACTACAAATGCTTCATCCTTACTCACGATGTCTGGAAAGCGGCCCTCTCGTGACAGTGGCAGCAGAAATGTAAAGAAGAGAGTCTCCCACGTCTTCACACGATGGAGACGAGACAGCCATCCCTCAGTCTTAAGACAGTATTTCAATAAAGTATGTTGCATTAATATGCGTATTTTTTTTACATCATAGAGTTAAGATTTTGCTCTGGAGGAACCGAACTCCACTTGTATTATGGGAGTATCATCCGTACTATAATTCACGGACCGGTGTCTGTCTGTCGTGCGACGACGCCTACACTTCTGGGCTGATTACATCCAGAATTACTACATGGGATCAGCGTGAGCACAATTAATGTATGGTGACGTTTTTATCATTGCCAGTGGTCTAGTGGGGGTGGAGTGGGAAGGGGGGAGGAGGAGGTGGACACGACGCAAATTCTCCATGGATGTAAATGTTTATAGAGCAGCGCTGCCTCGAGTTGGGGGAGCGAATCACAACTCTCCACCATTTACATTTCAGTATTCCTGCCCCCACGTTTTCCAGTGGTGAGGCGTTTTGAATAAGGATAACATAACCCCCTTGGCCGTTCCCATAGGCATCAAGTGCTTCTAGTATGGGATAATCTACCAGACTCTGAGGTGTCATGGTTATAGCATCCGTTCCGAATCTGGGAGTCGATGGTTCAAACTTCAGCCGAGTCATCCCAAAGATTTAAAATAAATAAATAATTTTTTTAAAAGGGTACATGCTGTTCCTCGTTTGACGCTCAGCATTTAAAAAGGATAGAGCACGAGCAATCCCCATCAGTTGGCATCCATTGGGAGAAGGAAATTCCTCCCGAGGAAATGCCCCAATGAGTGTGGTGAGAAAAGTGGCACCATTATTGTGACGTTGCTGGTTCCCAGAGTACCCCGGGAAGTGATGGCACTTCCCCCAAGCTCAGTGGCTGTATTAAGTGTTTGTCTCATCAGTATGTCCAGATGTGTCAGTGGCAGCTCCATTACAAGCCTTAATCCTTGTATATTAAAAAAAATAAAAATAATAATAATTCGATGTCTGGAAATACACCCGACAAAGATTTTTGGGAAAGTAACCCTTCTGTAGAAGAGGGATTACTGTAGTTTCTCAATCACAAGCAGACAAACAAGACAGAGTGAACCAATTGCTTAGCCCCACATTGCACTTCATGCACAGGGTAATCAGCAATGGTGTTAAATATACAACAGATGGCAACTACTGCCCATTATCCCCATCACACGATACAAGAAGCTCCTTTCCTGCATTTTTAAACTCCAACTCGGAAGAAGAAAAATAAATATTGGACATATCCACCAAAAAAAAAGGTTTCATGACACAAATTCTCCCAGCAGAAAAAGAACAAACAGTGAAGTCGCAGTGAAGTAGAAAACAAGTTCATACTCAGGACCTGAATGACAAGAGGTTTGAGTTGATTTGCGTCAGGTCCCTCCAGGATGGAGCCAAATGCCATGACAGCAGCATCTCGGTGCCGCCAGTCGGGACTCTTTATGTTCTCCTTGATGAATGAAAGGACGTGTGGAACAATGTCGTCCTCACAACAAGTTGCCAACAGCATGAGGCAGACACCGGCTGCCTTGCATGGATTCCAATCATCGTCGTCATCCATCTCATCCTGTCAAGTGCAACAGTTATAAGTTGCACAATAAAGTCATATGTGGTGCATCATCCATGCAAAATAAATTAAAAATAAAAATAACGATTTAAAAAAGCTTTTCTTCTCCTGCTCACCTGATAACAGGTTAAATATTTATTTTTACTTATCATACCAATGTAATGCCAACAATGTCACTTGCGAAGTATGGAAGGGACCACGGTAGCAGCATTTTACTGCCTCGTGTCTTGTCATCCCACACCTGTCCTTCAAGCCATTCATCGCTCTTGAGCTTTGGTCACACTTACTTAACCAGAAAAAAAACATTCCTTCCTACCCCACTCAAAGATAGGCTGCTAAATGCTCAACTCACATGTTGCACTCCCCACCCCACCCCCCCCCTATTCTCCAGTTTGCAGGATCCTTCAACCCCATCCAGAGTCTGTTCAGTCATGCTTTTATGTTGATGGTGGGCTATTGTCATATAGCAGCAGCTACATGACAATAAGTCACCATCTTCCCAGCCACTTACCTTGGCCTTCATCCTGCAGTGGACGAGAAATGGCCAACTCAAGTTCTTTCCTTTTCTTCATCAATTCCTTTTAAACTCAGCAGCAATTTTGGACATTTGAACTGTCGGCTGTTCTCGTCTGCTTGATTCCTGTCTGTCATGTCTAAATTTTCCTGCTTGTATTTCCTGTTGGTTTATCCCTGGCAAAATTTCCCACTCCTGTTCTTGACGTATCACTTATTACCTTTTGTCACCAACTCTTCAATGAGCCTCGATCAATGTTAAAAAGTAAAATAAAATTAAAAAGAGAAAAGAAAAAAGAAAGTTTTCATGCCATTGTCAAAAAAAACACAAAATAAAAATAATTTTTAAAAAAACACAACATGGAGAGGAAGAGGGAGAGGGACAGAGAGAGAGGGGGACAGAGAGAGAGAGGGGGACAGAGAGAGACGGGGGGAGGGGGGAGGAAGGATGGAGAGAAAGGGGAAGGAAAGAGGGAAAGAGGGAGAGAGGGAGAGAGGGAAGGATGGAGCCAAAAAAGATGAAGATGAAGAGGAAGATGCATGATCACAAAAGAGAATTGCTTACAAACAAGGAAGGATTTGTGAGGCCAACAACTACCTGCTTGGTAAGAGTGCGAGTTAAAACAGGAACCAAGTATGGCAGAGCCCCCTTGGCATAGAACTTGCTCGTGTGCTCTGGAGGACGACCCTGCTCGGCAGCCTGAGTGCACAAACCGTGCAAGAAAAACATTTCATCATCAGTCAACGACAATGGGGGGGGGGGGGAACTGAAGAGCAAATCATGAGTTGATGTTTACCTGGTGATGAAAATTTCATTTTCTCAATCAGAGAATGATCAACATGGTGCATAGTTTTACTTGAACAATGGAAATTATATATTATCTTTGCTTTCAATTGCACCAAATCATCACAGGCGAAAATTTGTTATTTTACCCAATTCACACCTGCTCTCTTACAACGATAAAGTGCAAATGAAAAACGCACCTCGTGCAGTACTCGGCAAAGATTCGGTTGCATTCCTGACGTGCAATTATCACCGACTTGGTCCAAACCTGTTTATAATGACCACCAAAGGGAAGCGGTCATCATGGCCTTCATATGCAGGTTATAGGGTGGCCATTTTGTTTTAATCAAATTGAAGATTTATCACAAATACAAGGAAGCTAATTTTGATGGCCACTGAATGAATTACACAGGTGGCCACAGTTTTTTTTTTTCATAATATGAGAGGGATGGGGGGGGGGTGAGGAGGATTTCAAATGGCTGCCAGGAGAATGTGTCCATTCTCAGAAGGGAGGTTTAACCACATCGATGCATGTTCACCAGCAATGCATATTCAAATTTTGAGCAACAAATGAATACAAATGTCAAAATAAAGGACAATTAAAAAAAAAACAACATCAAAGGATAATGATGGAAAGGCAATCACTTGGGGAGATTGAGGATTCAACAAATTATGGGATTAGCAGGACAGCTTCGGAGGTAGTCCTAACCCTTTGGGCCATTCCTAACCCTCCTAACCCTTCGGAGCAGGACACCTAACCCTTTGGGCCATTGAGGGCAGGTTAATTCCGAGGCAAGACAACAAGTCAACTTTTGCAAGCTGGGTGTTGCATCACCAAGAACATTGGCCTTCGGAGGGTACATTACACTGACTCTCCTGTCTGCCAGCAGTGGAGACTAAACATCCCATGTTAACTTTTGCAAGGTAGCTCGTTATGTCCCACCATCATGGATAAATTCCAAATTCCGACACTGACTGACAGCCTCTTCAGCAGTGCTCTATGATGTCGCAATACCACCCCCCCCCCACCCAAGGCACATTCTCAGGTGAGAAGAATATTCATGAACTATCCTTGGAAAATATGCACAACCTTGTGACCCCAAACAGGTATCTGAAGGTTTTTTTTTTTTTTTTCCAGATACCTCTTTGGGGGCACAAAGTTTTGCATATTTTATTATTATTATTATTGTTAAACATTAGAAACATTCACATGTATTACAGTAAAAGTTTAAAATTGAAAAAGAAGCTACAACATCTCTTCCGCGCCGTATGCAATCATCACGTGATTCCCGGATTGGTCTACAGACCAACTCATCTTACCAACGGCCGAGGTAAAGAGGCGATGCGCAAGCTTCTTCTTCACTTTAACATCTGCCCTGACGAAGGCGGGTGGATGCTCACCGAAACGCCAGCTTGACCGACTGGCAAGTCCAGATTTTTTTTTTTTCAACTATAAACTTTTACTGATTTAATTTGACTGGATGAATAGCAACAACCTGCATCAATTTATTCACATGTATTCATACTTCAAAAACAAACAAACAAAATAATAATTTCTACGTTTTCTAATTTTTGAAGATTTCGTGCAAACAAAAATGTCACATCAAGCACGCCAAGATCATGACGAAAAACAAAACCCATAGCCAAGCTGCAATGTCTGTATATACACTTCATGTTCTTGTACAGAAAGAATATTTCCCACCGTCTTATGAGGTCGGCAAGTCGAGGAGCATTTTTGGCCCAAGCGTTTCACGAACGAGTTGGCCAGGCCTGACAATGAATGCACTGAAATTTGTAATTCGTTCAAGGTGCGAAAGACACCGTGGGATATTTAACGTCGACAATCCCCCCACAACCCCCACCCCCGCAGTGCCGGCAAAAAGGGTCCTCCAGCCTGACGTCCTTCTGTTGGACGGATGGATCACACTGAGAGCTCAGGTGATCAGCTCAAAGTGAACATAACCTGCAGACTATCCCAGTATCCTGTCAGCAAGACACATACATATGAAAACAAACCAGGAAACAACCCCAACAACCATCCCTGAAAAAACACAAACATGGGTATGACAACAAAGCATACCTCCGAGGCCTCAATCGAGAGATCCATTTCCTCATCACAAACATTGGACCAGAACTCTATTCCCTGCAGTGACACTTCATCGTTGTCACTCTTCATGGCCTCCAGTGTAATCTGCAGTTGGAGGCAAACAGACCGACACGACCCGTTGTACTTCAAGGGGAAACTGAAGAACAAAATTATTCCGTCCTTCGGGATGGGTTTTTCCCTGGTGAATATCAATCTAGTTTGGAGTGCTACATCCCATGGATCAGGTTTCCACATTTGCCGTTCATAATATTATTTTCATTCTGTTACTCCCCAAGTTTCTGCACCACCCTGGTAACAAAACGTACCACCCAGTGGTGCTGGGAAGGATTAGGCCAAAAAAAAAAATGTTGCATTGGCGTAACGGGTCACTGAAAAATAGGGTAGGTCGGTCGGGATCTTTTTTTTTTTTTTTTTTTTCTCCTAATAAATCCCTCCCAAAATCTCCCCTGGCTCGAGTACCACCCTTTTTGTCGGCGGGTTCTGTCTGAAACACTTCCGGGTTTTTGCAATCGCAATCAACAAGATACTTGAAAACGATAGCAAAACAACAAAAATAGCAATAAAATAGGGTCGGCAAAATTTTTCGATAGCAAAAAAACAAAAAAAAAACCGTAGGGTCGGCGGAATTTTTAGGGTCGGGCGGGTTACGCCAATGCAACATTTTTTTTTTTTGGCCTTACCCGTTTTGGAGAAAGAATAGGAAAGCATTACTATAAAACACATCCTCTTGGGTTTTTTTGGAAACAGAAAATCAATAACGATATATCGTGTGCTTTAGGAGAAGGAAAGGCCAAAAACGGGATGGGAAACGTCTTCTTATTCTCCGTAATCGAAAGAACGAAATGGAAAAACAACAAAAGCTGGAAAATGAATACATATGTGCCACACACAAAAATAACTCACCGCAAATAAGGCCTGCCCCATATATGCCTCCATATGCTGGTAATAGAGTGACATGATCTTCACCGTGTTTTGCAATGCTGCCACACGCACCTATCAAGGAACAGAGAAGTTTCCTTAGTTAACCAAAAAAAAAAAACAAAGCAGAAGAAAATAAATGCAACTTTAAGCTCCATCGTGATCCAAAATATCGATTTTCCCATCAGGTCAAGAAAATAACAGCAGCTGCAAGTAAAACAACCACGAAGCGGAAACATATCCGAAGAAAGAACCGTACATTAGCGTTCAATCCCAATGATAACAATTTATCACCAGACATTAAATAAACAAATAAACATCTTTCTTTTGACATGCAAACCAAAACAATAACTTGAGCGAGATCGATGGCACACCACCGCGAATCCTCATGCTTCCCACCGAAAGCAAAGCTGAAAGGCGGCAAAAAAGATCCACCAAGAATGGCCCAATATCAAGTGGAGTTAAAAATAAATAAATTCCGTTTTGATCTGTGACCCTAAATCGCCAACCCCTGGGACATGAAACCGGGGGTCAAATCCCCTCAAAAAAAATATATATCGTTAGGCATTTCATTCGTCTCCCAATGTTGATTTCATGTACAGTTAAATCTAAAAAATGTTTACAAATGTGCACGAAATTACATTTTTCAGTATTTTACCTTTTGACCCCACCACACAGAGGGGGTGTGGGGGCAGGGGGGAGAGTGGGTAGGGGCAAAAATTACAGCTCTTCCACCTTCATGCCATGTGATTAGAACTACCAAGTTTGGTGAATTTCTGCACAACCGTTAGGAGATAGAGAAAGATATAGAGATTACAATACCCCAGCCCCCCCCCCTCCTGGTATTTTTCAAAAAGTTTGGGGGATAATAATAAACTTCCAAAACATATTCATGTCCGCCCTTTTAGCCTTATCCCAGGTAAGATCTCATATAGATCAATGATAGCGCATACCATGTCAACTTCCACAGGAACAGCTTCAACTAAAAAAGGTTGGAGGGGTGGGTGAGTGGAGTGAGGGTGAAAACCTAATTCTATTGACTCCCTTTAAACATTTTCCAAAGCTGCAATAAAACCTGAATATCCTCCATGGAGGATAGACCAGAAAACATCTCATCAGGGAACGGTGAATAAAGCAGTCCTGATCAAATCAATATGAAAAAAACACTTCCAGCATTATGTTGACAAGAGATAATTCCGATAGTGATAAAATTAATGTATGGAAAAAACTCCCAAAAACATCAAACTTTAAAAGCAATCTTTCATGTTCCAAATATAACTTTCTTTCTTCTCCTCCTCCTTCTCTTTTCTTTATAAGGGGTAGGGTCCGATGGCACCATGCTTCTGCCCAACCACGACCACAATCACGACACTCCACCTTCCTCTGTCCTCAGCCAACTCTCTCCAATAACCCCTAACTGACAAATATATATCCTCACCCAATCTTCCCATCTCAACCACAGTCTTCCTCTTTTCCTCCGACCTTGCTCCTTCAACCTATCCGCCCTCGTTGCCATTCCCTCTTTCCCCATCCGCACCTTGTATCCAACCCATCTCACCCGGCATTTCACCAATCTCCCCGTCAAACTCATCTGCACACCAATCTCCTCCCTCGGTTCAAACATCCTCCTTCTATCCACCCCTCTTCACTCCCGCAATCCTCCTGGCCCAGTTGTTCTCACAAACCTGCAGCCTCTGCTGTTATGTTGCTGTCAGTGCCAGTCTCCAGACCATAAAGGTAGGCCAGAGCTGCATACGACATCAGAACATGACCTTTCAACTTTCTTGACATCTTTGTCTGCCATTACTCCCTCCACACATTTGCACGACCTGAATTCTCCACCACACCTCTGCCTTGGAGTTACCATCCCCAGTCATTGTTCCTCCCAGACACTCAAACCTATTTCCCTGCCCGATCTCCTTCCTGTCTAACCTGATGTTCATTTATTTTCTCTGCTGCCAGACACACATCAACCCGGTCTTCTCCATGCTTTCCAAATGCCTCCTTCAACTCACACAGTACTCCCTGCATCTCCCGCCCACTCTCCACCACAACAGCCACATCATCCGCATACAGCATTCTCCCAATACTACCTCTCAAGCTCACCTTCCTGCTTACAAATTCCATTATCATGATAAACATCAGTGCATTGAGAGCGCTTCCCTGCCTCAAACCAATGTTCACGCTGAACTCTTCAGACATCCCAGGATCAACCAAGACTCTTTGCTTCGTTCTCTTGAACATCCTTTTCCACCAACCAAACTTCTGCTTCCTGCACTCCCATCCATCTCCATCTTTCTCGGTACAATGCCGTAGGCCCTCTCCAGGTCCAGAAATCCCAATGGCATCTCACCTCTTTATTTTTTCTTTTCTGCACACCAAGTCAAAGCTCATGCACAGAAACATATTGTTACGAATTCGCGCCCGCCGGCGTGCGAACTGCCGCTTTCCACTAATAGTAGCAGCTCGCCCACCGGACGGACAATTCAGTCGTAACCTTCCGGAGCAACGCCGGAACCCTGTCACGGGTGGGTCTTCAACCCCACCACGGCCGAGCCAATTTTCTACCCGTGCAGAATAGGGTCAATCGCCGAATCTCGATATACCTTAGTACCCGCACGGGTAGCCTTCCGGGAGACCGTACCTCGACTTGGGACACGAACCGCTTAAGCAGTCCGTTCCGTTCTGCAGTGATAACCAAGCGGGTATTATCGCCCGACCTCGCCGGATCCGATTATATTTAACGGGTGTTTAAAACCCAGCTATTTATTCCGCAATGCAAGAGGGCATTTCCAATAGGGAGAAGACGCAACGAACGGGGTACATTTTAACCAAGCACATTCATTTATAATCTACACACAACACGTATGCAGGAAAGGCAATGAAATAATCATACACGTATGCAAAGAGACAAAAGCAATCACGTATACAGACAAAAGCAAGGGAAAGCACTACGACCGAATATGATTATTATTAATGTACAGTCACTTAACAGTTGAACTTATGGACACGGCGCCACAACATGCACTCAAAAGAAAAGAAAAGACCACCCCCACAGACAGGGGAGTCAGACAGGGTCCACAGACCTTTATAACGTGGGGCCTTGGTGAACGAAAGGGCCCCACGAGGCCGCGCAGGTTACCTTCTTCGCTGGGGCGACCCACGACGCTCCTTTCCCACGGCAGCTAGCGTAGCCACGGTCCGGCCCAGGTCTCGTCCGACGGCCTGGTGATTCGGGCCCAGCCGGCAACGCCTCAGAGGAACGAACGGGCCTTCACTCTTTCCGAGTTGATGCTCTCGTTAAGAGCCCGCTCATCCCTCGCGGTGCCCGGACTGTCACGAAGCCTGATCACCTCGGACCGTTCGGAGCTGGTTGGCGAGTCCTCTCCGGCCCGTACTCGAGCGCACAGGTCTGCGAGGCAGAGCAGGCGGGGCTGCGCTCCCAGCTCGCGTCTCCTCCTGGCGTCCGACCCTCTTCACCGACTGAAGGCTCCAAGCGCCAGGCTCCCAACTTCCGCGCAGCTCCTCGACCGCTCCAGACAGACACTCTCCAGACCCGACTTGACTCTGGACTTTACTCCCGACTTGGCACGTTGAACTGGCGCTCTGCACGGCCTTTTATAGGGCTGGTGAGATGAGATCTGATCTCCGCCCTCTCACCTCTGCTCAGAAAGCAGACGTAGTAGAAATCAATCACCGGCCCTCTGGATCCGATTCTCCGAGAGCGAAGCTTCCACACAGAGCGGACGTGGTAGAAATCATCAGACTTGCGCTCACAACGAAACCTCCCACGTCGGTTTGCAGCGATGCTGTTCGCTGGGGACTCGCCGCGGCTGGTGCCAAGATGGCGTCGTTTCGGAGACGAAGATGAGGCGATGTTTGTGACGTGGAGATGTTGACGGTTGCTAGTGGAGTGGTGAGGATGGCGTGGTTGTTGTTGGTGTTGTGGTTAAGGGGAGCGATGTTGGTTGTTATAATGGTGGTGGAGATGTGGTTGGTTCAAAATAACGATGGAAAAAGGAAAACCTATCTCAAAGGATCACAGCCCTGTGCACACGAATAATTACCATTAAACAACGGTGGGGAAATCTAACTAAACACGGACTTAAACGCCATTACTAACTAAGGACCTTTATGGTGTTCTGCGAATTTCCACAGCCGTAACCATATAACAAGACGGGTAGGAGATGGAAGCACAAAATAGTGGGGAACAGAGACAATAAGGTACCTGAAGAAGGGAGAGGGATGGGGTGGGTACATGGGGTAAACAAGATGGTACTACGGGGACTTTCAGGAAGGAAAACAGAATTTGAAGGTGGGTTTGGGGTGGATTAACAGCGATAGAAAAGATCAATATTTGGGATGGTGGTGAACAGCTGTTTTGAAGACCTGGAGAAAGGAGTGAGATTGAAGAGAATGTGAGAGTTTGTTCCAGAGGCGGTGGGGGGGGGGGGGAAGAGGAATGAAAGAGTGAAAGTGAGTAGTGATTCTTAATTTTGGCAGTTTCACCAGAAGGGGTTTTTGGCAGACCTTGAGCTCCCGCAGGAAATACGAGGGGGGGGGGTACAGGTCACACACAGACGAGGGCAAGGCCAGAGAGGAGATAGTACAAGACAAAGACCACAGACCTGGCACTGGTTAAGGCGCAGTCACACCTTCACGTTTTAGCCAGCAATGGCAACGTATTAAAATGTATGTAAAACGCTGGCTTACGTTGAACTTTTGATGTTTTTTTTTTCAAGATTCGGACGTATTCATAACGACTTGGTCTTATGCATAACGTATTAGAAACGGACACAGAACGTTTCGTTGTTTTATAGATAACTTATACCAACGAATGCTGAACCTGTTGTCGGCCTTCACAACCTATGCTCAACGATAGTCTAACTTAGGCATAGCGCGCTACACGCATCGCCGACGATGACATGGCGTAGTCTGTTAAAAACCTGCCGCACAACGATTCAAATCATAACCGCCGCAGAAATGGAAGTGTCAACATCGCAGTCACACCTTGGCGATCTTGCCAGCGTATGCCGACCTCTGAAAAATGCGTCTAAAACGCTGGCAGACGTCGAATACGGTATGGGTAAGTTTGGTTTGCGTGAATAGAACGCTAAAGTACGCTATCGTACGTCGTATTAAATGGAGTACGTCTTGTAATTTTAAACATGTTGAAAATTTTACGACGTACTTGCGGTATGACACACGCTCCGCATGCGATGGGAATAAGTTGTACGCACGATATGCGATCGTTGACACACCGACACACGTTACTTGTAAGGTGCTCATAAGTCAAAACACGTCAAGGTAATGGTTAGCGTCAGTGTTCCAGACTCCCAGTTTTTTTTTTTTTTCTTCGGTATGACGGTGTTCAGTGTACAGTGCGGTTATGATTTAAATCGTTGAGCGGCCGCCTATTAATTATATTATATTATAACCGCACTAGAAATCGAAGTGTCAAAATCACCATCATACTGAAGGAAGGAAGAAAAAAATAAATAAATAAAATAAAACCAGGAAGTCTGGAACACTGACGCTAACCATTACCTTGATGTGTTTCGACTTATGAGTAACTTACAAGTAACGTGTGTCGACGTGTGTCAACGATCGCGTGACGTGCCGACAATTTATGGCCAGCGTTATGCGGAACGTGTGAGTCATACGCTGGCATAAGTCTTAAAATTTCAAGCATGGAAAATTTGAGGACAACCGAAAAGTACAACGTTTAAAGTCAGCGTACAACGACGTATGGCAGTGTTTTTCAGCGTGCTCTCAATGTTATCAAAACTTACCCATAACGTATTCAACGTGTACCAGCGTTTTAGACAAATTTTCCAAAAATCGGCATAAGCTGGCTAAAACGTCAAGGTGTGACTGGGCCTTTAGAGGCCCAAAGACTCAGCTTCATCGCAGGAGATACCAATGATCCTAAAATCCTTGGTTGCCACATCATGAACTCGAGCTAGGTGTGAGGTAGGAGCACCACCCCAGACGGGACAGCAGTGCACCATCAGACTGTGGATGAAAGTTTTGTAAGTGGTCAGAAGGTCAAATGTGCCAAGGAAGGACTTTGCATGATGGAGGATGCCCAGTCGGCAAATGACTTTGGAGGCCAGCTTGGAGATGTGGCTTTCCCAGGAAAAATCATGGCAGACAGTGAGACCCAAAAGCTTGAATGAAAAGGCTTCAAGGGGATTGCTGAGAAAGTAGATTGGGGGGGGGGGGGGTTCCAGGTGGTCCTTTTGGAGAAATTGTGGGGGTGGGAGATTTGTCAGGATTGAAAGACACGTTCCAAGTACTTGACCAGCTTGTGATTTTATCCAGGTCTGCAGAGAGTGAAGAGGCTGCTGCCTGCCAATCAGAGGAATGAGAGATGTTACAGCAGAGGATGGAGTCATCAGCAAAGAGATAAAGAGGATTTTCCAGGGAATCTGAGAAATCATTGATGAAAACCAGAAAAATAACAGTGACCAGAACATTGACTTTAGGAACTCCAGCCTGGACAGGAAGATGAGATGACAGAATTCCATTAAGAGCCACATGCTGACTGCAACAGGAGAAGTCTGTGAGCTATGAGCAGAGATTGCCTTGGGCACCATAAGAAGAGAGTTTGGGGTGATGCCCAAACACGAGGACTGATGCCATCTGGACCACTTGCAGAATCCGAGTTGAGCTTTGACAGCAAGCTCTCAATCTTCTCAGGAGAAAAAGGACACAGTGTCCAAGAACAGCTGTGGGTAAGGTGGGAACGTGGGTACAGAAAGCGATGGGTTTGGGACACAAGATTTAGAAGCAAACACAATGTTTAGGCATTCAGCCTTTTCACGTGCAGTGTCAGCTGTGCAGCCATTTGAGGAGAGGGAGGGGATGAAGGAGGAACATACACCAGAAATAGACTTAACTAGATGCCACAAGGATTTGGAGGAGGGCACCTGGTTTGAGAGTTCAGACTTGAGTTGAGAAAGATGTTGTTTCTTAGCTCTCATGAAGGTACGTACGTACACACACACACACACACACACACACACACACACACACACACACACACACACACACACACACACACACACACACACACACACACACACACACACACACACACACACACACACACACACACTTGTTCCGAGCTTTGTGGAACGAACTGAGATTGCCTTCAGGAGGATTTTCCTTCCAAGAGGCGAAGGCAAGTTGTTCCAGGACAACAGCCTCGCCACAAGCTTCAGTGTACCATGGGCGGGAGGAAGAGGACAACTGAAGATGAAATGGGATAAATCTGTTCATGAGAGAGAGCAAGTTTCTCTGAAAGAATTCCCAGGATGAGTTGATGTCAGAGAAAGTAGAAATGGGAGACCAGCCCAGAAGTTTGATGGCTGCTTGAAGACCCTGCCAGTCGGCCTGAGTGAAGTGGCAAACTTGTCGGCGCTGAGGTGGTTGTCTAAGAACAGCCAGCGATGACCGTTTTAACAAGCATATGGTCAGATGAACCAATTGGAGCAGAGGAAGAGCAACAGATATTTTCTGGGAAATTGGTCAAAATCAAATCCAGAAGAGATTGAGTACCGTTGGTTGAGATCCGGGTCGGGAAGTTGACAAATTGAGTCGGTCCAAATTAATCACAGAAGTCCTTTGCTGAAGTGCCATGGCAGATGAGAGAGGTGCCAACATTAAGCCAACTGGCATGATGACAATTGAAGTCAACACATATGAGAGTTTGGAAAAGAGAGTTTGGATGAGTGGATAGAAGTTGGTCCATGTTTTCAGCGTGTGAGATGTAAATCGAGTCATCACTGTTTGCTGGACGGTACAACACACATATGAAAGAGGTGGGAGCGGATAAGTCATAGCCAGAGGTATTCCTGGGGGGTGTGGAGGAGTGAGGGCCTTGCACCTCCAACGGCTTCTCAATTTGACGATCCCATCCGTCATCACCTTACCCTTTCTGAATGCCTGCTGCTCTTCTCCGATCTCAATCTCAACCCTCTTCTTTATCCACCTGTCGAGAATCATCTCCAGCAACTTCATTAAATGACTTACAAGCCTAATGCCCCTGTACTTCCCCAGATCTTGAACATCACCTTTCCCCTTCCATATTGGCACAATTAACCGTTTTCCACTCCTCTGGAATTGAACCCTCTCTCTCATACAGATGTTCAACAGCCTCTTCACCCAACTGATACCAACTTCTTCCACTGCAATTATCTCTGCACGCACCTCATCAATGCCTGGCGCTCCTCCCTTCTCTATGCTCTTCAATGCCATCCACACTTCTTCCTCCGTGATCTCCACTTCCCCCTCTACATAACACGGTAGCTCCAGCTCTCCATTGCTTCCTTCCCAGTTCAACAGCTCTTTGAAATACCCTTCCCACACCTTCAATACTGCCATCTTTGTGAACAATGGATTTAAATCGGTTGTTCCTCGATCATAAACGGATAAGACGGACAAACATGAACCAACTGCTTCACCCGGCTTTTTGCTTGTCGTGCACAGGGTAATAATAACAATCAGAACTACTCACAGCTGCTCTTCCCGATGGGCTGGCACCGCAGCATCACATCTGTCTACCGCAGAATCTAAATCTCTCAACATTACTGGCACCTCACTCAGAGGACGAAGCACACGACTTGTTGCTATCTTCGCAAACTGGTCAGTGACGTCTCTCTGACCTTGCTCCCAGTGCAACATCAGCACTCTCACCATTCCTTGCTCTTCCATGACACGCTCCCATTTATTCCAGAACTGGAACCTTTTCTTGCTTAAACTTCCAAAATCGATGCTTTCCAAAAACCAGCCCTTTGTTCATCTTTTAGCAAGTTTGTGGAACTGCCCAAGATAGTTCAAATGCCACTATTTATTTCCTCTCGGGCTTCAAAGCAAGAGGCATCACACCATCTACACGTGACCTTTTATACCCTTATGCTCGCCAAATCAAATATATATATATATATATATATATATATATATATATATATATATATATATATATATATATATATATATATATATATATATATATATAAATTCAAGACATTTACAAAAAAGTCAAAATACTTGAGTCCTTGAATCAATGCTTGATGTACAGAAGGAACACCTTTGTAAATGGTACTTGGTAATCAAATCCTGTAATGTAAATGTTACTTTTTATGCATTGTGATAAGAGGACCATTAAAAGATGTGGAACATAATTGCAGTGGATCAAACACCAAATTAGAAAGCTTACTCGAGTGTCTGGACATTGTGTTGCTTCACAAACAACTTGCATGATGTAATGTCGCTCCAGCTGTTGGAAAAAGGAAAAAGAAAGTTGGGGGGGGGGGGGGGTTAATAGGTGACCGAAGAGCAAAATATTACTCCACAACAAAAACAAGAAGACAGAGCATTTGAGGTAGAGCATCGCTGGGACATGGAGGTTAGGGTGAATTTGAGACTGACCAATCCACATTAACGTAAATCTGCACGCAGACACTCACAGAGAACGATTACAGTCACTTTGGAAAGGCCGATAATGATGTCACAACGAGCAGTAAGAAAAGGAAAAAGGTTGGATGATCAAAATGGAGAAGGAAAGGATTAAATAAATAAAAAGCCAAACCTCTTTGTCAAAGTTTGCCTTTGAAAACTCCAAGGAATTCAGCAGGGCATTGGTGGCTGCCAACCTAACGTTGTTATTTGGTTCTTCCTTTCTCATGCCCTGGATGATGGCAGTGAGGATCTGATTCGCTTTCAACTGCAAATGCTCCGGCTCCTGGTACAAACAGGCAGGGGAACACGAGGAGCATCGGTGAGCAGACAGTGAGGGCGAGCAAAAGAGACATTGTGATTGCAGAGTATTTGGCCAAACAAAGCAGAACAAAACACGCCCATGGTTGTTTGTTGGCGAGTAAAAGTGGCTCAGACAGAATTGTGGACACAATATTTTACTCCGCAGTTCAGTTGCGGACAAGCACACGAGATTGAAAAATTGACTGGACCAGCATGTCCTCAAATTGCATTACATGGATCAGAATGGTCCGTGTTGAGAGAGACCTCCCTCCTGCACTCAGAGTCTTAAACGAAGCCAGTTAAACCCAGCAAACAATCAAAGGACGAGTTAAAAGCACCTTTTGGATCATTATTTCAGAAATGAAAATGTTTGGCTTTCAGAAGCACCTTTTGGCACCAGAACTGAAAACAATGCAAAAATTGAGTGGAGAAGACAAACACTTGCAGAACAAAGGGTCAACCTCAACAAACAGTAGGACATGGATGTGATGTTTTAAAGTGCACACAAATGACCAGAGAAAGTAAAAGATAAACGATGCATACAATATCCTGGCAGATGTAACCAATAGTTTCCAGCGTCGCCTCCTTCATCTGTTCTGTGCTGCTGATGTTTGTCACATTGGCTGTAAGTTGCGGGATAAGATCTGGCCATTGGTCAACAGGAATCTCTGCACAAGCAATGCCGGCAATGCATTGGGCTGCGGAACTCGGACGGTAGGCCTCAGTACCGAGTGTTTGGATCACCTGCACAGGTTAGTGAGACAAATTAGGAAATGAGAGAAAAATAAAGAGAAAAAAAACAAGAGACTTCAAAGCTCTTGTCATTTCAAAAGATGCAACAAACCAGTTGAAAATGGTAAAACAAACAAGGGTTACCCATAAAATATGGAACAGTACAAGATGGCTGAGACAGTGAACGATTGTCATTCCAAAATGACAATTTGTCAGAATCGTGACTGTTCCATTTTCTCATTACAGGGATTAGATTAAATTAAAAAAGAAAAACATTAAATTAAAAAAAAAATGATTATGATAAATGAACCGAAGTTGGAGGCTCATGTTTTTAGCGGCATTTTCCTCTTCCCGAGAAACTTACACACGACTTCATTTGTGAGCGAGAAGCTGCATCAACAGAAAGCCAGCGTTGCTGGTGGCGGGTCTTTATCTCCTGATCCTTGGACGTAAGCGAGTTCTTAATCTGGATTCCGGCAGCCATTCTGGCCACCTGGCTGTTTGTTGGATTGGCAAGAACCTTGCAGAGTTCCATAAGGAAAGCTGGCTGCAATGACAGGTCAAGAAACCATGTTAAAGACAAAGGGGGGGGGGGGGGAATGCAAGAACAATTGCAATGAAAACAAGGAAAAGAGCAATTAGAGATTTCAGACCCTCGCCAGGACTCGTTTTATGTGGCGTTTGTGTAGTTTTGTGCGATGTATTTTGTGCGGCGTTTATGTACTGGTGTGTTATGAAATTAATGAGACATAATTAGAACTGCTACTTTATAACTGCTGGCAGTGATGACCGGGTACC
The DNA here is from genome assembly GCF_056783735.1 of Eptatretus burgeri. Lineage (NCBI taxonomy): Eukaryota > Metazoa > Chordata > Myxini > Myxiniformes > Myxinidae > Eptatretus > Eptatretus burgeri. The sequence goes on along the minus strand of NC_140963.1, from coordinate 132,460,605 downwards.
AAGACGTCCCGCTTTGATCGGACACCTGACCCTGACCCTGATCCATGACGTTTATTATTATAATTAAATTGAATTCAGAATGGGATAAAAATAAACTCAATTCAAATCAAATGAAAGACCAAATAGGAACAGTCCTGCAATGGAGTAATCAGAAGGAACCCAAACAAGCAAAAAGCAAAGATGAAGTCATCAGGAAGAACCTGGATAGGATTCACATTTCAGCTGCTACAACACTACCCTCAAACCCACCCAGGCAGAGCCAAGTGAGGCTTATTCGAAATAAAATAAAAAATAAACCCAGATCAAAAAAATTAATTATTCTGGCTGTCAGGCCATTTGGCCGATCAAGTTGAAATTTAAAACATGTATTCCCCATAACCACTACATCATAATTGTGAAGTTTCACGTCGATTGATGAAGTGGTTCCAGAGAAAACACGATTTAAATCCAATATGGCAACCAAACCATGTGATCTATCAATTATTCCTCAACAAACTTGTGCACCCATGCCTTGGGGAACATTTGTGTGGTATCCCCTCGATCTGTGTAGCCGTTCTGGAGAATATTTCCATACGTTTTAGGGTAAATCCAATATGGCTGCCAAACCATGTGACCTATGACATCATATGTGCGAACCTTTTGTTCCTTGTGGACAGGCGGTCATCCGTGTAAAGTTTCACCTCCATCTGTTCAGCCATTTCAGATTAAAAATTTTTTTTAAACAACATGGCTGCCAAATCACGTGACCGATGACATCATCATTTTTTTTTTCTTTCTGTGGACCATTTTATCCCTCGATGACACTCAAAAATTTCCATACTGATCAGATGTGGCGTTCTGCATATGCAATAATGACGTCATAATGAAGGCACCTGTGACGCCATTAAAAATATCTTATAATCATCACACTCATTCCCCATGAGGAGTACTTGCTTTGTGCGGTTTTGGAGATACAAAGGTCCAAAGTTTTTCCAATATGGCTGCCACACCACATGACCAATGATGTCATAATTATGATTAAAACATTCCACATGAATAGTTATATCAATGGTGAAAATTTTGTCTCAATCTGACAAGCGGTTGCAGAGAAAATCACCAAAGTTCTGTGCGGACAAACAAACAAAAACAGCCAAAACACCCAAACCCACAGAGGCACACACACCAATGCAAACACACACAAGAGCACAAACACCTACATAAACACTCACTTGCATAACCCACGCTCTGCGCGACATGTTTGGGTGGGTGTGTTTGAGAAAGGAACTGATGCAGAGTATCAGAAGTAATTTTACTTTAATGCAGTAAGTGGAATACGATTTCACCGTTTCAGAACCATTTTATTTACTTTTTTTGTACCATGCACCTCATATGGTCTTTGAGATAACGTAAGCCGAATATCACGTTATTCGAGCGCAGAACAAAGTAGAAGATAGCGCGACACGAAACCACAAACTCGGAAATAATATACAAGATGTCCACAGGGGAATGAGGTCCCGCATCCACATGGGCACACAGACCCACACCAAAAGGTGCACGCGTCGACAAAAATGCCCATGGACATAGGAGAGGGGTGCAAACACAATGACGCACCCCACAACGCAAGCCCGCCTTCAACACCACCCCTCCCCTACCCACCCACCCCCTTCCCCGTATGTTATCCCTACTGCACCCCCCTCGGGTATGTTCCACTCCATGCCAAGTGTTTGCTCTTCTGCTCTCAAAGCACACGTATCCCTTTATTGCTCCACTCCCCCCAACCCCCACCCCACCTGCATTCCTCCTACTGATGCCACCCACCACCCACACGTTACCCTTACCTCTCAGCTCACAAATGCCCCCCCCCCCGCTGCACGATCCTCCCTCCCACTTACGAATGCCACCCCTACCCCTCGGCACGATCTCCTTCTGCTCAAGAACGCCACCCTCCCCCTGCGCGATCCCACTCCTGCTCACCAACTGCCCCCCCCCCTCGCAAAAACGCTCACCACCTCCAACCTTTCCAGTATGGGAAAGATTCAGCACCACCTCACAGCTCACCATACTCCATGCTCCCCTTATTACTCAGCATGCACCCCCCTCCCCACACGTTCCCTCAAGCACTCACCACACTTCAACCTCGACCGCTCTTCTCATCACCCCTTCTGCTTACCAAACCCCCCTCCTCCATCCCCCAAGTTATGTCTCCCACTCACCGACACCCTACACATCACTTTTACCACTCACAAAATTCAAACCCCACCTCTGTTAACGACACACCCCACAACCGTTTACCACCCCCACCTTACCCAGACCATTCACCACCCTCCCCCCACATTGCCCTACCACTCAACTCCTCATCCATATTTGCCTTCGCCGATCACCACCCCCCTCCCACACATCACCACTCATCCTCGTCAGTCCCACAGCTCCTCATCCAGCCCCCCACCATCTTCCAAATAGCACTCCCCCAATCCTTACTCACCAACCTCCCTCCCCCACGTTCCCTCAACGCCCCGCGCACGAGTTCCCCCAATCATGACTCCCTGAGAGTGGATCCCACCCCGATCGCAAACCCTCGAGGGTTCCCCCCGCAAAACCACAGGAGTTCCCTCGACTGTAAACACCAGACCCACTCCAGAACCTCCCTCCCCACCCCCAACCTCACATGTTCTACATCCTCCCACCCCCCTCACCCTTCGACCACACACACCCCTTTAACACCTCACCTCAACCCTCACACGTCGTCCGCATCACACACCCACGCCCTAGCAACCCATCACACACCCGAGCAACCCACCACACCCACGCCCTAGCAACCTAACGGAAGACCACGTCGTAGCAACCGCCGCACATGTGTCGGTTACAAGAGTGGGTTTTCAAACAAGAGGAGATCAGGAAGTGAAACAAACACTTCGGACAAACGGACACACAAAGAGCGACGTCCTCAATCGTCAATGGAACGAACGACGTCGTTTGCGACGCTTTTGCTTCGACGGGACAAAAAAAAAAACCTTTCACTTCCAGATTCGCACGAGAATCGAGAAACAAAATGATGAAAAAAAAAAAATCAAACGGAAAAAAAAAAAACAAAGATGGAAAAAGGGAGAAAAAAAAAAAGACACAACACACACAGCGGCTCGATGAAGGTTTCCGAGGAAACCATGGAGACGTGAAGGGACGACAAGTCGAGGCAACACGTGGTGGAGTTAAGGAAGCCGAAGGGCTGTTCGTTCGATGCGAGAGGACGGGCGACGGACAAGGCGTCGTGAAGACAAGCGACGGGCGACGCGACGCACAGACACTCATGAACACGAGGCTCGTGAGGAGCGGGGGGCACGGACAGGGGGCACGGACAGGGAGCAGGCCTCGGGGCGAGACTCCCACAGCGCCATGTTAGGCCCCAAAAAGGCCTCGTTCACGCACCAGGTTCTCCACGGCCGCATGTTCCAGGAACTTCTGCGCCGCTTCCAGCTCATTGCGATCTGCGTCGAGAAAATGTGGGGGGGAAACGAGAGAGAGAGAGAGAGAATAACGACGAGGTCACGGATAACCGGGGGGGGAAGGGGGAGGGGGGATTCTGGCTTTTAGAGAAGAGAAAAATAAAATAAAATAAATAAATCTCCGCGAAAAAGCGCGGCCATGAGTCGGGCATCACCTGACGAGACGGTCTTCTCAAGGATGGTGACCAACTCCATCATGACAGTGACGTGTGACGCGTTTCCCCCCCCGTGTCGTTCCGCCGTGGCTCTCACAGGGGGGAGCGGGCTCGAGCGGCGACGGCGGCCCTCGGCTGGGCCCGTCGCAGGAAGACGAGGCGAGGCGAGGCGTGTTTCCGGCGCGCGCGCGCGGAGGGAGCGATCCGCCGGAAGAGGAACAGGAGATGGAAATAAACCTGTTACTGCTCGACGTGTTCGGGATTACCCGGAATGAGACGATGCGCGACCAAGGTGAGCGGTTCCGACCCGGCGCCCGGCAACGGCGGCTCGCTGTTCGATTCCTCGACCGTTAGGATATTTAAAATGCGCACACGTGGTCCGGACGCGGCGCGAGTGACGTCTCTCAAACGTCGAGGGTCTCGTCGATCCCCCCCCCCAAAAAACCCCCCGCCAAATGGAGCACGCGACGGTGAAACCGCCGCTCTTGTGTCACCGTGTCGCCGGCTATTATTTAATTCGAAAAAGATCTTTGGACTTTGGCTTTTCAAACGGAGTACAGAGCGGATGTGACGTCAGGTTCGGTGATCGTTTTCTTTTTGGCGGGAACCGAATGCAAACGTCCTGAGGAGAAAAAAAAAAATTCATCCAAGAAGAGCGCGGACATCCGCCTCCACCTTCACCGTACCTTATTTGTAGACGAGGGTTGTTAATGTATTTTCACCGGTTCGGTGTTCACTTCGGACGATGAAGTGCAAGAAAATTCGAGATGAGAAATTGAGCAATTTCCTCACAAGGAAGAGGTCATGAGACCCGTCAACCACATCGTCCTCCCCGAATCACCACACAAGTCGATGGAATTTTAAGTGTAAACTGTCCATGACGTGGTGCGGTCACCTTGCTGAGAGACCATTGCATGCATTCACCACTCTCTGAGTGAAAGATCCTTTCGCAACGACCATCTCAACCCTCTCCATCGTCGTTCCCTTCCTTCCTTTGATGTGGTGACCAAATCTGAGCACGACATTCGGTTCCAGTGGTGGTCTCACTGGATTGGTGGACACAGTTAGTCAACGTCCCTCTCTTGATTGACCATTGATTCCCCCCCCCCCCCAGCCAAGAGAAACCGAACACCTGGTTGGCCTCACCTGCGGCAGCCTCCTGCCAATCCTTCGCCCAATTTATGGAAGTTTCGAAGGGTTTCCTCATCTGGTCCTTAAAATTAATGTCTCCAACGCCTTCCGCCAACCGAAGTCGAACTAACAGGTCAATAATTCCACAATTCTCCTCTGGATCTGATAAATTTTTCATTGATTCTTCACCGTCGAGAGATTTCGCACACGATGTCTCAAAAATGTATCGGGCCAGGTGTAATATGTTCTTGAGGATCAGGTGTTGCGTTGGCGGAGGTGTGCGCTCCACCGACCGAGTGCCCTTCTAGTTTTTATTATACTTTGTTTCATGCTGTCAACGTGTGCACACGCTTTCCTTTGTGACGTCTTCTGAAACAGAACACAAAGGGTAAAGGTGACAATCGGTAATAATCCAAGAACAGAAACGATCACAGCTGGGATCGTTATCTTTTTTAGATCCTCCTGGAGGATCTCGAAGTCTTACTCAAAAATTCCCTGCACAGACAGTAACCATCTCCGATTTTGGAAATTCCTCCGAGAAAAAAAAAGTTATGACGTCAAAATATCTCCGCTAATGGAAATCGCCGAAAAAAATTATCTCCGAAACTCGGCAAGCTTTTTGAATTGTGTTTGCGGGAATCGAACAGGGCATTATTAGCAGAGATGAATCACCGCACATGTGATACATCACTGTGACGTCATATCAATTTTTATGACGTCATTCCTATTTTTTGACATTTTTTGTTTCACAACCCAGAGTTTTCATCGGATCTTCGTGAAACTTGCCACGTATATGCAGAAAGCCCACGCGCAGGCAGTAACCATCTCCGATTTTGGAAGTTCTTCCTAGAAAAAAAAGTTGACGTCATAATATCGCCGCGAATGGAAATCGCCTGTACCGTTATCTCCGAAACTAGGCAAGCTGTTTGAATTTTGTTTGCGGGAATCAAGCCGGGCATTAGCGCAGATAATAATCTATCGCAAAACCTGATACATCACAATGACGTCATATTCGTTTTTATGACGTCATCATTAAGAGGACGAGGATCTTAGCTCATTCGAGAAATAATAATAAGTCGTTTCTGTTTGGTCTCTCGATGTGGTTGTCGTGGAGATTTGTGTCGATGGAGGAACAGATGAGGATGAGGATGTGGTTCTTATGAAGTTTTGTACAGACGGAGAAGCGGAGGATAAGTGTACAAGTGGGAATATGAAGTATTGCAATCTGAAATTGTTTGTGAGTACCAGGAAAGAAAAACTTTCACAACTCCAAACCATCCTGGAGGATTACCTGTACACAAAGGTTGTTACAAGTACTTGAGAAAAAACAAAAACAAAGCAATGCAGCAACAACAACACAAAGGGTGGTTTTCAGCCAAAATACGTGATGTCATACATGGTGTGAACAGATTACAAGGAAATCAGACGCAGGTGGAGGCCATTCAGCCCATCATGCCTGTATGACATCAACACCACACAAATTTATCAACACAAGATCCAAAGAAGAAAATGCAAAATGTATAATTTATTTATTTGTAATAAAGTGTTTTGTGGTTTTTTTTTTGTTGCTGTTGTTTCTTGTAGTTTTTGTATTTATGAATTTTTCCTCAGGGGAGGGGGCATGGGCTTGGGTAAAAAAAAAAACACATCAACCACTCAACACCCCTTGACGAGACCCCCACCAACAGCACTCTGGACACATGAACACAATCTCCCATCAATGCTCAAACCAATCGCTTCTTCTAACCACGTCCTTGTCAAAGTGGACATCTCTCTGGCTGTTATCAGAGAACCACCTCACCGCCGTCGAGTCTGGCATTTCACTCAAGCCGACTGGCAGGGTCTCCAAGCAACCATCAAACTTACAGACTGGTCTCCTATCACTACTTTCTCCAACATCAACTCATCCTGGGAATTCTTTCAAAGAAACTTGCTCTCCCTCATACACATATTTATCCCCTCTCGTCTTCAGTTGTCTTACCCTTCCTCCCTCCCTTGGTTTACTGAAGCTTGTGGCGAGGCAGTTGTCCTGAAACAACTTGCCTTTGCCTCATGGAAAGCAAACCCAACTGAGGGCAATCTCAGTTCCTTCCATACAGCTCAGAACAAGTGTGTATCTACCCTCAGGAGAGCCAGAAAACAACATCTTTCTCATCTCAAGTCTGAACTCTCAAACCTCTCTTCCTCCTCAAAATCCTGGTGGCGTTTAATCAAATCTGTTTCTGGTGTATGTTCCCCCTCCATCCCCTCCCTGACCTCAAATGGCCGCACTGCTGATTCCACACGTGAAAAAGCTGAATGCCTAAACTCGGTGTTTGCAGCTAAATCTTGTGTCCTAAACCCATCACTATCTCTACCCACTTTACCCAGTCGCACCCAACTGTCCGTGGACTCTGTGTCCTTTTCTCCTGACAAGGTGGAGAGCTTGCTTTCAAACCTCGACTCAGATTCTGCAACCGGTCCAGACGGCATCAGCCCACGTGTCCTCAAAGCCTGCTCTTCTGCTCTTGCTCACCCTCTCTCTGTTCTATTCACCCTCTCATTTGCCCAAGGTCATCTGCCATCTGCTTGCAAATCAGCAAACATCACTTCTCTGCACAAAAAAGGTGCAAAAACAGATCCCTATAACTACAGACCAATCAGCCTTCTCCCAATCATCAGCAAGGTGATGGAATCCATCATCGCTTCAGACATCAAATCCTTCCTCTTCTCCAATGGCTTGATTTCTGATCATAAATTTGGTTTCAGACCAGGTCACTCTACCCTGGATATGCTGCTTCTGCTCTCCCAACAATGGATGGAGGTCCTCAATGCCAGACAGGAAATCCGAGCCGTATCCCTGGACATATCACGTGCTTTTGACACAGTCTGGCACCCTGCCCTACTCACCAAACTCTCTTCCCATGGTATTCAAGGCCATCTCCACTCATGGCTCGCAGACTTCCTCTCCTGTCGCAGTCAACGTGTGGCCCTAAATGGAGTTCTTTCATCCCCTCTTCCTGTCCAGGCTGGAGTTCCTCAAGGTAGCGTTCTGGGCCCTGTTCTTTTTCTGGTTTTCATCAATGATCTCTCGGACTCTCTGGAAAATCCTCTATTTCTCTTTGCTGATGACTCCACCCTCTGCCGCACCATCTGTCATCCCTCAGACCGGCAAGCAGCAGCTTCTTCGCTCACTGCTGATCTGGATAAAATCACAAACTGGTCCAACACGTGGAACATGTCTTTCAATCCAGACAAATCTCACACTCTCGCTCTGTCTCTTCGAAAGGACCGTTTAGAAACCCCCCTTCCCCCCCCCCATCCACTTTCTCAACAATCCCCTTGAAGAAGTCCTTTCTTTTAAGCTTCTGGGTCTCACTATCTGCCATGACCTTTCCTGGGAAAGCCACATTTCAAACCTCGCCTCCAAAGCCAGTCGCCGACTGGGAGTCTTCCCTCGTGCAAAGTCCTTCCTCAGCCCATCTGAGCTCCTAAGCACATACAAAGCTTTCGTCCACGGCCTGATGGAGTACTGCTCTCCCCTTTGGGCTGGTGCTTCTGCCTCCCACCTTTCTCGGCTTCACGCTGTAGAAACCAAGGCATTTCGGATCATTGGCATCTCTCGCAATGAGGCTGAGTCTTTGGGCCTCTCACTCAATCACCGCAGGTTGGTCGGTGGTCTTTCTGTCTTCCACCGACTCCTCTCCAGCCTCGCCCCCCTGCTCTCTCTGTGATTTGTCCCCACCACATTTCCGCAGGGCGCTCAAGGTCCATCAACAACCCCCTTCTGGTAAAACTACCAAAATCACCAATCACTGCTCACCTTCACTCTTTCATTCCTCTTTTTTCCCGCCTTTGGAATAAACTCCCTCACTCGATTCATTCCCATTCTTCCCTCCAGGCTTTCAAAACAGCTGTACACCACCACCTCTTATCATCCCCCATCCAAATCCTCGATCTTTTCTACCCCCGATAATCCACCCAAGCCCACCTCCTTCAAATTCCCTGCTTTCCTTCCTGATGTCCCTGTAATGTCCATCTTCTATTCCCCATGTTCCCCATCCCATCCCTCTCCTTCCACAGATCTGCTAATGTCTATGTTCCCCACTGTTTTGTCCCTCCCACTCCCTCTCCTCTTGTCTCCTACTCCTCATGATGTGCGTTGTGTGTTCACTCTCATACGAGTCTCGACAAGGTATACAAAAAAAAACTACCGAAGTCTTATCAACATCTCCATACTCCTCTATCTCCATAACTTCCAGGTACCTATCTAATTCTAAGTTAAACTTATATACTTTTTCTGCTGCCACAACCTTTCCAGGGAGACCATTCCAGGCATTAACTACTCTCTGAGTGAAAGTCCCCTGTCTGACTCCCATCTTAACTCTCAAGCTCTGGCAACTGGTCCTATCACTGTCTACTCTGTTAAATAATACATCCGCACTTTTTTTTTTGTATACCTTGGTCGAGGCTCGTATGAGAGCTAACACACAACTCACAGCAAGGAGGCATGAGACAAGAGGGGCGGGAGTGGAAGGGACAAAACAGTAGGGAACAGACACATTAGGTGAACTGTGGAAGGGAGAGGGATGGGGATGGGACGGGGAACATGGCGAAGAGAAGATGGACATTTCAGGGACTTTCAGGAAGGAAAGCAGGAGAAATGAAGGAAGTGGGCTTGGGTGGATTATCGGGGGTAGAAAAGATCGAGGATTTGGATGGGGGAAGATAAGAGGTGGTGGTGAACAGCTGTTTTGAAAGCCTGGAGGGAAGAATGGGAAAGAATAGAGTGAGGAAGTTTATTCCAAAGGCGGGAAAAAAAGAGGAATGAAAGAGTGAAGATGAGCAGTGATTCGTGATTTTGGTAGTTTTACCAGAAGGGGGTTGTTGGCGGACCTTGAGCGCCCTGTGGAAATGTGGTGGGGACAAATCGCAGAGAGAGCAGGGGGGGCAAGGCTGGAGAGGAGTCGGTAGAAGACAGAAAGACCACCGACCAACCTGCGGTGATTGAGTGAGAGGCCCAAAGACTCAGCTTCATTGCGGGAGATGCCGATGATCTTAAATGCCCTGGTTTCGACAGCGTGAAGCCGAGAAAGGTGGGAGGCAGGAGCACCAGCCCAGAGGGGAGAGCAGTACTCCATCAGTTTATCTATACCTTATTATCTTATCTATACCACTTATTTTATCTATACCTTTCATTATCTTAAACATCTCTATGATATCTCCTCCTAACCGCCTCCTTTCTCGTGTATGAAGCCCTGTCTCCTTCGCCACTCCTCATAGCTGAGTCGACCTCGGCCCCAAATCAATCGCGTAGCCCTGATCCCTCTCGATGGCATCTTTGTCCTTCCTGAGTTGTGGTGACCAAAACGGCACACAATATTCTAAATGTGGCCCTCACTCAATTCCTGTACAATGTTAACACCTCCTCTTTTGATTTATAAATGATCCCCCTCCGAATACAACCTAAAACCCTATTTGTTCTACCTATAGCTGCCTGGCACTGTGCTGCCTGCTTACCTCCCGTATCTATTACTACCCCCAGATCCTTCTCCTGGGTGACATGCTCCAAAATTACCCCTTACATCCTGTAATCTCTATTTTCATTGTTCTTTCCCATCCTCAGCACCTTACACTTGCTCAGGTTAAATTCCATCTGCCAATCTTTTCCCCAATGTATGCAAATATCAATACTTTCCTGTATCTGATCACCATCCCCTCTGCTATCCACCTGACCTCGAAGATTTGTGTCATCTGCAAATTTGGAAAGCTTACTCTTTACCACATTATCCAAATCGTTGATGCAAATTATGAATAGTAATGGTCCAAGTCCTGATCCCTGAGTTACCCCGCTACTTCCATCCTCCCAGCATGACATCCTCCCACTCACAGCCACTCTTTGCTTCCAACCACGAAGCCAGTTTACAATCCAATTAGCTCCCTGACCACCACTCCACAAGTCCTCACTTTGGCTAACAACCTCCGATGTGGTCCCTTATCAAATACCTTCTTAAAGTCTAGATACACTATGTCCACTGCCTTTCCCTCATCCACCCAATCAGACACTACGTCATCGAACTCTAAAAGATTTGTTAAACAGGAACTACCTTTGGTAAGCCCCTGCTGACGACCTTTAATTAGTTTGTATTTGTTAAAATGGTTCTTCATCTGGTCCTTAATTAATGTCTCCAACACCTTCCCCACAACTGAAGTCAAACTAACAGGTCTATAGTTTCCCAATTCTTCTCTGGATCCTTTTTTAAATAATGATGTTACATTTGCTACTCTCCAATCCTCCGGTACCTGTCCTGACTCCAGGGAACTGTTTAAAATATCCGTCAACATCTCACTTACCTGCTCAGCGACCTCCATCAATACTCTCGGGTTCATAATATCTTGCCCCGGAGCTGTACATCCCTCCTCTATTTCAAGCAACACTCACAACTGTGATATCAAAAAAGGAACCACAAATAGTGAAGAAAATTGAAAATTGTCATTTACGGAAAAAATTACTTTCCGCAATAACTTCTTCGTTTTTCGGCTGCTCCCGTTAGGGGTCGTCACAGCGGATCATCCGTTATGATCCGCATACTGATTTGGCATAGGTTTTACACAGGATGCCCTTCCTGAAGCAACCCTGGTCACCTCTTATGACACAGGGATAAGGATTTGGTTTCGCCATGATTCCGGGCTGCCCTTCACCCTCTCATAGCGCAGCCCAGCACAGAGCTCCCGTCCTCAAGCAATCCTCCAACCCAAGCCTCCGAGGAGCTGGATTACAGACGCACGCCACTACGCCCAGTTCACTATTTTCAAGAACACTTACTCCTTTACACCAAGGTTACGAAAACACTGAATCCTTTACACAAAGTTTACTAAAACACTGAATCCTTCACAAGTTTACAAAAACACTGAATCCTTCACATCAAGTTTCCTAAAACACTGAATCCTTTACACCAAGGTTACGAAAACACTGAATCCTTCACACCAAGGTTACGAAAACACTGAATCCTTCACAAGTTTACAAAAACACTGAATCCTTCACAAGTTTACAAAAACACTGAATCCTTCACAAGTTTACAAAAACACCGAATCCTTGACACCAAGTTTACTAAAACACTGAATCCTTTACACCAAAGTTACGAAAACACTGAATCCTTTACACCAAGGTTACAAAAACACTGAATCCTTGACACCAAGTTTCCTAAAACACTGAATCCTTCACATCAAGTTTCCTAAAACACTGAATCCTTTACACCAAGGTTACGAAAACACTGAATCCTTCACACCAAGGTTACGAAAACACTGAATCCTTCACAAGTTTACAAAAACACTGAATCCTTCACAAGTTTACAAAAACACTGAATCCTTCACAAGTTTACAAAAACACCGAATCCTTGACACCAAGTTTACTAAAACACTGAATCCTTTACACCAAAGTTACGAAAACACTGAATCCTTTACACCAAGGTTACAAAAACACTGAATCCTTGACACCAAGTTTACTAAAACACTGAATCCTTCACAAGTTTCCTAAAACACTGAATCCTTCACATCAAGTTTCCTAAAACACTGAATCCTTTACACCAAGTTTACGAAAACACTGAATCCTTCACAAGTTTACAAAAACACTGAATCCTTCACAAGTTTACAAAAACACTGAATCCTTCACAAGTTTACAAAAACACCGAATCCTTGACACCAAGTTTACTAAAACACTGAATCCTTTACACCAAGGTTATGAAAACACTGAATCCTTTACACCAAGGTTACAAAAACACTGAATCCTTTACACCAAGGTTACAAAAACACTGAATCCTTTACACCAAGTTTACTAAAACACTGAATCCTTCACAAGTTTATAAAAACACTGAATCCTTGACACCAAGTTTATAAAACACTGAATCCTTCACAAGTTTACAAAAACATTGAATCCTTGACATCAAGTTTCCAAAAACACTGAATCCTTTACACCAAGTTTACAAAAACACTGAATCCTTCACACCAAGTTTTACTAAAACACTGAATCCTTCACAAGTTTACAAAAAGACTGAATCCTTTACACCAAGTTTACTAAAACATTGAATCCTTCAAAAGTTTACAAAAACACTGAATCCTTTACACCAAGGTTACAAAAACACTGAATCCTTTACAGCAAGGTTACAAAAACACTGAATCCTTCACAAGTTTACAAAAAGACTGAATCCTTCACAAGTTTACAAAAACACCGAATCCTTGACACCAAGTTTACTAAAACACTGAATCCTTGACACCAAGTTTACTAAAACACTGAATCCTTCACAAGTTTACAAAAACACTGAATCCTTGACACCAAGTTTACTAAAACACTGAATCCTTCACAAGTTTACAAAAACACTGAATCCTTGACACCAAGTTTACTAAAACACTGAATCCATGATACCAAGTTTATAAAACATTGAATCCTTCACAAGTTTCCTAAAACACTGAATCCTTCACACCAAGTTTACAAAAACACTGAATCCTTTACAGCAAGGTTACAAAAACACTGAATCCTTGACACCAAGTTTACTAAACACTGAATCCTTCACAAGTTTACAAAAACACTGAATCCTTTTCACCAAGGTTACGAAAACACTGAATCCTTTACACCAAGGTTACAAAAACACTGAATCCTTTACACCAAGTTTACTAAAACACTGAATCCTTTACACCAAGGTAACAAAAACACTGAATCCTTTACACCAAGGTAACAAAAACACTGAATCCTTCACACCAAGTTTACTAAAACACTGAATCCTTTACACCAAGTTTACTAAAACACTGAATCCTTCACACCAAGTTTACTAAAACACTGAATCATATGTTTGCTGGTGGTCTTGGGGGGGGGGGGGGAAGTGAGGAAGGGAGACTCAAACTCTCTCCACATCTCCCAGCGCAGTGAGGTGTTTTGAATTTTCAGCAGTCGGTATATTTTACTTCATGCACATATCCTGAATTTTTATTTTTTGCCCCAAAAGAGCTGTCTGTTGCTTATACACCGCCCAAATAAAGGTATGCATCAGAAGAAAGCGTTGTATGCTTGGACCAAGATCACTTATCGGGCAGGTTCTTTGTAAGGAAATAAAATTAGTTGTCTGTCTGTAAGTTCGCGTTTTTTACGAAGACCGACAACCATCACATTTGGCATACAGACCAAGTAGTCCGGGAGCCCATGGAGATTTGTTCAGCATTGCGAGTACAAAAGGTTTGATGTTTGGAATATGATGGGATACAACATGGGACCCTCAAACGGGCATTCTTAAGTGTCAACTCCTGTACCTTGTCCACGTAAGAACGGGTCAAATGTGATCATCTCATCCTTTATCATGTTTATAAAAACATTTTCTAATCCGCAATATCTGTCTCTAGGCCTGATATCATTTAATCGATTTACCGGTACTTTAATTTACGCCATGTCCAAATTAAACCTGGTAACACAAGACATTTAATTTTGCTGATTGCAAAAACAATATGTTTCCTTTAAAAAAAAAAAAACCTTTCCCGAACATTGTTCTATCCCAAATAATATTGCCTTTTCAGATAAAGTGACAATGGATACGCAAGACCCTGATTGGTCTCCTAACATTGCCAGGACTGAGACCCCAAGCCCAGTTCCGACACCTCAGAGACGCTGTATCCTTCATTCGCATCAGAGTTCGGGAAAGAGGCCATGCCTTGAAGTGTGTTACCATTCGGTGAACAACAATGGGCCACAGTACAAAAAACTGCATCAAACAGGCGTAAAAAACGAAATTTCAAGAATTCAGTCTTCCACGATGTCGTTCTTGATCCACCTGAAAGCCCAGGGGAAAAGGATGGATATCATGTTAGCTGTTATGAAAACTTTACTGCAGTTTCAGCCAGCCAGTCACCTGTCGACATTGGTGACACTGCGAGTACCTCTACGACAACACATTTACGTTCTGCAACCGCAACCTAAGATGAAAAGCCATCCACTTCTGGTATATTTCCACCACAATGTTTGTTTTGTGGCAACACAAAAAAGTGCAAAAAGGGTGGGCTTGAAGTTGCTGGCGTTTGCGAAACTCTCGAGGCAAGCCAAAGCATTCAGGAGGCGGCTTTGGTATTAAATGATGCTAAAATCTTGTCTAAGATCAGTGGCATTGACCTCGTCGCCAAGGAAGTAAAATTTCATCACTCTTGCAAGAGTTCGTTTTTGATGTCGGCAAACAGAGTACGCGATCGTGACAGGGAGAGTGCCGAAAGTCCATCGACCAGTACCACCAACCCGTCAGCTGTTGATGATATTCAAGAATATGTTGAGCAATCTGTCCTCAGAAACAAAAGGCCCGAACTCCTTACGTCCGTGTATGCGAGGTATTTGGACTTGTGCAATATATCATCAGAAACTCCTCCAAATAACGCTCAAAGCCTAATGCGGAATTTGAGGGGAAAATTTGGTGACAAACTTAAATTTCAAACTTCACTCGGAAAGAAATTAGAATTTATAATGTACAGTTCTGAAATGTCTGATGACGCAGTTCGTGTCACATATGACTATGCCTCCGATGATGAACAAATTGTGACTAAGGCCGCTCTGCTACTCAGGAAACATCGACTTGATGTTCAAAAAAGGGATTTGCCTGAAAATCCTACTTTAGATGACCTGAAGGGAGGTGATGTATCCCCCCAACCTCTGTTATCTACTTTCTTCACCACCTTGTCCTGTGGACAAAATCCCACAAAATGTACCGATCATGTGATGCGCCGCGTTAAATCATCCTGTGATGATGCCCTCTTCATTACTAGGAGAGGTAAAGTCAAACCAGCAAAGCAAGTGGCACTGGGTGTCGCTGTGAAATCTGTCACAGGCAGCAAAAAGGTTGTGCAGGTGTTAAATCGATTTGGGCACTGCATAAATTACAACAGCTTAGAGGAATTGGAAACAGAAACAGCAGAGCAACTTCAAGAAAGGCGACTGTCCTGTCCTGGTAGAACCATCAAAGACAAGCCAATGGGTGTTGCATTTGATAACTTCGATGATTTGACAAATAGATTATCTGGTGCAGACACACTCCATGATACAATGGGAATAATGTATCAGAATGGACCAGATGAATCAGAAGAAACAAGGTCAGTTGAACCAAGCGAGTCCGTCTCATTGCCGCCAATAGTCCCTTGCACCAGGAAGGGGCGAAAACGATCACTGGAGCAACAAGAGGTATCACTGGAACCCTATCGTAAAAAACCCAAAAATGACAGTTTTCAGTTACAAGCACGTAGATGTTTTCAGTTAGAAGCACATAGATGTCTTCAACCTCCCTGATGTCAGTGGTGCTGCAAGAAACTTGGACCTGATGTGGACGATGAGTCATGCTCTAGATGTAGGCAAGGTTCCAATGTGGGTCGGGTGTAATGCCAAAAACTACGAAGACAAGCTGCCAAAACAAGAGGTCTGATACATGCCCAACCTGAGACAGCCAATCACTAGTCTTGACGTCATACAAGAGACGCTCATCACAGCCCAAAGATGTGCCAAAGAGTGTGAGCAGAAATTTGGAATTGTCACGTATGACCTGAATGCGGCAAAACCTGCCATGCAGATTCAAGCCACAGAAAAAGCCCCAATTTGATGACGTCTTCATAATGCCAGGTGTGTTTTCTCTGATTCAGGAAGACCTGACATGCTAACTGATACTGACGTCCAAGCCCCAGGGTCACTGAACGGCTTCCTATCAGGAAAACATTTTAATCGCTGCAAAAGGTTGCATCCAATACTAGACCTTGCCTTTGAGATCCTCCACTTTTTGGCATTCATGAAGACCTACGAGGAAAAGAATCAACTAGAGGAATTCATCAACAGTGTAAACAGTGGTGAAGTTGCACTCGAGTCAATAGGTGCATCAGATGTCTTCGTTGCTGGAAAAAACTGTCTATACCAAGAACACAGACGAAACAAGATCTGGAACACATGGCTACACCGCTCAATTTTGGATGAAGTACATTGTACATCGATTACATTCGTCATTACCACAACCTGGAGAGAGCGATCAGAACAAATGACATAGATCTATACATCTTCACACTGACTGCAGTCATAGACCTCTTCTTCGCTACAAACCATGTCAACTATTGCAGATGGTTGACAAAATTCCAGCTTGACCTGATGAATATCGATGAATCGCACCCCGGGATATCGCCTCACAGGGATATTGTCTGCCACAAATAGTTATAATGCTCGTTTGAGATGGATGGTCACAAAATCTACCAGGGCTTCTTTCATAAGCCTTGTGCAAGAGATGGCAGGTTTGATTGTGAATGATGATGGTGCTGCAGAACTCCGACCTGCACGAATCGATCGTGATATGCGCGACTTGAAGAAGATCATGAAACAAATAGAAGACTCTCGCAATCCCTTTGAGATGGAAGTCGAGACAGAAGCATCACAGAAGAAACTGTTCAACATTAACACCGGGAAGGCAACCAGTGATGAGATTCATGAAAGTCTGCTCAGAATTCCAAAAGAGGGACAGGCACGCCACCAAGATTTCCTAGATTCCTGCATTGCTGATCCCAACAGGTTTGAAGAGAAGATAACAAAGGCAAAACTGAAGACCTTTTCAGATGGATGTGCAAAGAACCGAAGAACAGAAAACAAGAAAATATCGGAGCTGAAGGGTACTCGAGATCTGATGGGCTGCCTTGTGGTACGAGCCACCAAGAGCAATCTGGACTAGCCGTTCATTTTTGAATATCCACTCACACCAGTCCCTTTGTCAATGTGCAGTACAAAAGGAACTATGAAAAAAAAACAGAAAAAAGTGCTCTCTTCAAATTACTGGAGTCAAAGGTGAATGATGCCGAATGCAGTCCTGCATTCAAACGTGCTTGCATTATTATCGATGGCCCATTTATTCTCCATTCCCTACCACCAAATCAGCCAGCCACCTATGGGGGTCTCGCAAGAAGCATACCGATTCAAACAGTGGCGCTGTCGAGTGTGGAAGTTCATCTAGTCTTCGATGATTACCCACAGCCATCTTTGAAAAGACATGGAACGGGGAAGGAGAGGAGCAGATGACCGCGAGTTTTTGATAACTGGGCCAGAACAAAAACGACCGAAAGATCTAAGCAATGCCCCGAAATCAAGGTCATTTAAGACACAGCTCCCCAAGTTCGTAGCGAGAGAATGGCAAGACCAGGAATACAAACAGATCATCGGAAGCCGTCAGCTCTATCTTGACATTCCCGGAGAATGCTATCACTACGAAGTCGGCGATGGAGTTCTCAGACGTGATTCCGTTGAATACCTTAGAAACAACCACGAAGAGGCAGATACGAAGATATGTCTCCATGCAAAATCTGTGGACAGTACTGAGAAACAAGGGGACATAGTCATTCGTGCTTCAGATACAGACATAGAAATCGTCATGTTGTATCACTGCAGCAAGTTTCAGTCACTCTTGTGGATGGATGTTGGTACTGGAGCCAAGAATAACCGAAGATATATCAGCATTACCGCCATCTACGAGTTACTTGGACCTCAGATATGTGCAGCATTGCCGGGATTCCACGCGTTCACAGGCAGTGACTACACTGCCGCATTTGTTCGCAAAGGCAAAGTCAAACCATTTGCTAAAAGCTGGAAAAGAATAAAGAGGCAGAGAAAGCATTCCAAAGCCTGGCGACTGAAACATAACTGATTCAAAAAACTCGAAAGACCCTGCAAACTTTCACCACACTCATGTATGGTGCAAAGGACACCAGCAAGGTGACACTCAATCGTTATCGGTACAAGGTGTTTGAAAAGGGCTCTGGACCAAAGTCGACAGCAAAGAACCCCTTGGAGAAACTTAAGGGCAGAAACGCAAGTGCCATTCCACCATGTGGGGCAGAGCTCATTATGCATATGAAACGTGCATCATTTGTTGCTCACATGTGGCTGAATGCTGATGTCGCCGAAATCCAACAGCACCCTGCGGAATCAAATGGTTGGGACTTTGACAATGGATATTATCAGCCAATTTGGCATGAAGGGCCACAGATGCCAGACATCCTGGTTCCAGAGGAAGATGAGCTCAATGGTGATGAAAGTATCGAAGAGGAGAACATGACCGTCTCATCGGATGATGAGTCAGACTGGACACAAGATGATTAAGGAACACAATGCACAACAACCAGTTGCAACCTGTGACTTCTTCAATGTCATAAATACAATCAAACTACAGTTAGAAATAACTCCATTAGTAATTTCATATAATTAATAGTGATCATTACAACTCAGTACCAGTTATCAGCAGTCACTATAGCATTTTCGTCCATGTTGTAATTTTGTTTCAAATTTTATTTAACTCTGTTTTCGCATATCTACTGTAATGTATATTGTTCATTCATTTTATCCCCATTCTTAAGTGGACGAGGTACAGGAGTTGACACTTAAGAATGGCCAATCCATGGACAGGGTGGTCCGATAGACATTTTGGCCTGAATTCCATATTTTACTCAATCATGCTAATTAACGTGGTAATTAGTGCTAATTAGGGGTGTTCTTAAGTAGGCTAAGTGCAGGAGTTGACACTTCAGAATGGCGGATCTTTATTTCTACCTTCTCGGAGAACATTTTGGCACTGGTTTCATTCATGTACTCAATCATGCTAATTAAACTTGAATTTGGGGGTACTTTAAGTGGTCGCCCCCAGGAATGGAACGGGAGATGAAACTTAAGAATGCCCGTTTGAGGGTCCCATGTTGTGTCCCATCATATTCCAAGCCTCAAACCTTTTGTACTCGCAATGCTAAACAAATCTCCATGGGCTCCCGGACTAAAGTCAGACTTGGGTTTTGGCCCAAGGGTGTTTTCATCCACCACTTCAGCCTTAAAATACCCTGGAGACCCTCAACATCCTTGAAGACCCCCAAAACCCTTTAGACCCTGAAAGACCCCTAAAATCCCCGAGACCCTGTATAAGTGGTTTTCCTTTTAAAGTATCTGTTTGGACCCCTCAGTAAAACATTAAAGGTTGCAACAGGTCTGACAAATCAAGGCATACAGCCCACATGACACAATATTAATCAAACACATGTAATCAAAACACACTTCATGACCAAAAGTATGTGGACACCTGTTCATCTGACATCACATTCCAAAATCATGGGCATTCATATGGTGTTGGTCCCTTCCTTTGCTGCTATAACAGCCTCCACTCTTCAGGGAAGGCTTTCCACGAGACTAGATGTTGGAACATTGCTGTGGGGATTTGCTTCCATTCAGCCACGAGCATTCGTGAGGTCGGGCGATGTTAGGCGATTCGGTCTGGCTCACAGTCGGCGTTCCAATTCATCCCAAAGGTGTTCGATGGGGTTGAGGTCAGGGATCTCTGCAGGCCAGTCAAGTTTTTCCACACCGATCTCAACAAACCATTTCTGTATGGACCTCGCTTTGTGCACGGGGGCATTGTCATGCTGAAACAGGAAAGGGCCTTCCCCAAACTGTTGCCACAAATTTGGAAGCACAGAATCATCTGGAATGTCATTATATGCTGTTGTGTTAAGATTTCCCTTCACTGGATCGAAGGGGCCAAGCCTGAACCATGAAAAACAGCCCCAGACCATTATTCATCCTCCAACAAACTTTACAGTTGGCACTATGCATTCGGGCAGGTGGCGTTCTCCTGGCATACCGTCCTGGTTCTCCCCTCATACATCCGTCAAACCCAGATTCGTCCGTTGGACTTCCAGATGGTGAAGCGTGATTCATCACTCCAGAGAACGAGTTTCCACTGCTCCAGAGTCCAATGGCGGTGAGCTTTACTCCACTCCAGCCGATGCTTGGCATTGCACATGGTGATCTTAGGCTCGTGTGCGGCTGCTCGGCCGTGGAAACCCATTTCATGAAGCTCTCGACGAACGGTGCTTGTGCTGAAGTTGCTTCCAGAGGCAGTTTGGAACTCAGTAGTGAGTGTTTCAACCGACGACAGATGATTCTTCTGCACTACATGCTTCAGCACTCGGTGGTCCCATTCTGTGAGCTTGTGTTGCCTCCCATTTCGAGGCTGAGCTGTTGTTGCTCTTCCACTTCACATTCACAGCACTTACAGTTGACTGGCAGTCTTCGTGGAATGCCACCAAAACTGATCAATCTGATATCTGAACTATACTCTGGTCTTGAGAGTGCTGTGAGATGTGGTGGTACCATCTCTGACTTATTTCCAGTTGTTACTGGAGTTTGTTGGGTGTGTACTGGCCCCCACACTTTTCACCATTGTATGGACTGGATTATGGGAAGGATGTCGGAGAGATCAAGCTGCGGTGCATCGTTTGGGAATGTCAAGATCTCTGACCTTGATTTCGCAGATGATGCAGTCATCTTTGCGGAGACTGGATATCCATTTCCAGAGATATCGAGGATATACTCGATATACTCTGGATATCGAGGTGCTGACTGAAGAGTTGAAGCCACGAGGATTACGGGTTTCCTGGGTCAAACCTAAGATCAAGGCTTTCAATTTCTTTCAAAACTAAGACGGGCACTTCATTCCTTTGGGACCAGGTCTCTTCGGAGAATCCTTGGCTATCGCTGGTCAAACTTTGTGTCCAAGGAGCAGTTGCTGAGAGAGACTCGGATGAGATTTGTTACCTGCATAGTCCGTGAGCATCAACTGCGGCTGTATGGACATGTGGCTCATTTTCCTGATGCTGATCCTGCTCACCAGATTCTCCCACACGAGGGAGTCTCGTGAGTGGAGGAGGCCAATGGATTTAACCACGTGCCTTGTGGTTGCAGCATGTTGACCATCATCTCAAGGAGATGGGGATGGGCCAGGCATCTGCCTGAGGAATGGCCAGCCATAAATTTTTCAATAAATCAGTTGATTTTCGAATGATTTGCGTTTGGTCTCAAATCCAAAATGGCCACTAAACTCTTGAATTTCTCTTTGAATTCATTTTTTGGCTGGAAAATCGATTTTTTCCCCATGAAAGTTGACTTTTTTTTTTTCCTGGTTGCATGGTAGAACTTATCAAATCACTATATTATGGAGCATTTTGTTTTTGAGAAAAATGCAACATGGCCACCAAAATGGCCACCAGACCCGACTGGTTCTCACTTGTGCACTTCTTTTGGCTGGAAAGTTGTATTGGAGAACCGCTGTTTCTCTTAGTGGACTTATGTCTTTGAATTTGGGCAAGGGAGTTGCCTGTCACATTCCGATACACAGCACAGTTCGTTTTGTAATCATTAATGACGCCAATCAGATATATTCTTTAAAATGGCCGAAAAAGAACAAACTACTGCTTCTTTTGCGTAATATGACAAGCACCAGAGCTTTACAAGCATTTTAAACATGACGACAACTCACAAGTAGTGAATGTTCAGCGAGATTCATTCAAGGCCTTTAATTTCACAACATTGTCCATTTGCGTTTGTGTCATTCACTGATGTCCAAATCAGTGTCTGTCTGGGATTCAGGTGAGTGAACTTCATCACGACTGTCAGAAGTAGCTGAAATCTTGTCTTGCACAATGTCGCTGTCACTATCTGAAAATTCGTCCTCCCCTGAGTGGTTGGCTCCTTCGACCTCACTGTGGACTGGAGCCCTTTCTTATCTTCTTCTTTGGGAACTGTCGTACATTGAGTGAGCTTCATCAATGTTCAATCAACATCTCATTTGGTGTTTTTAATCTGAAGTAGGTTTTAAAACCAATTTGCAAAGAGGGGTAAGAATAAGCAATTATTATAAAACGATGATTTTTTGTCTTGGCAGATTCTTTTTCTTTCATGTGCTGTGACACGACAATTTAACATCATTTGTTTCTTTGTTCGAATGCAGCACAAAAGACTGGGGCAGGAGGGGGGGATTCTCAGTTTATAGCTCGGTTGGGATTCGAACTCACGCTGGACGGTTTCAAGGCGAGCGTCATTTGCTTATTGCATGGGGTGTGCCGCTAATGCGGTGCCCCCTGTAGGTTGAAGCAGGTATTTGGTATTTCCCCAGAATGCCAGCAATGATTCACCCACTCCGCAACCGACAGATCTTCAACCTCCACTCACACGAGCAGCCGTGACACGCCAACTTTACCGGGCATCCAATGAGGGGTGAGGAGCATGATGGATCTGAAGGATGTTGTTGAACTCCCACTCTTCACCCTCCTGTGAAGCACAGCATCACAAGATTCTGATACGAACAAGCTTCCTCACAAGGATGTTTCGATCAGAAACCTGGGCAGTAACCAATCATGAATTAAATTCGTTTTTTTGAACATCATCAGCAGAATTTGAACATTTATCCCTTTGCGTGTACCTGGGACACAGTGAAGTGATGCGGTCACGTGTTGATGGACCTGCCAGGTATATATTGTCAATACGTTGAAAGAGCTTGTGATTAGATGGAAGTAGCAACAAAGAAGAGCGAAGAAGAAATGAAGAACGCGATGAAGTTGACGAGCCACGTCACCAGGGCGCTCCGATCAGGTTTTCATCCAAACGAGTTCATATTTCTTCTCTTCAATGAACAGCTCCAAACTGGGACTTCAATCAACACTTTTCCCACGAACATTAACCAGGATAGTCAACGTAACTAACTTGGTGTGAAAAAATCACACAAATTAATTCATCATGGGGTCTCACCTCCATGTCGGTTATATCCCATTCCTTGTTCAGTTCAAGATAATGGAGACATTTATTTTATTAACAGATCTTTTTTTTATAAATCGAGGGTCAAGGCTCATGGAAGAGCAAGAAAACAGCACGGGTCAGGACGGAGCATGACAAGGGGAAAGGGGAAACGCCAACAGCAGGGTCGAGGGAGAAAACAGATGGAGAGACAAACAAAGGATGCAGGTAACAATGAGAGGTAGAGAAAACGCAAAGGGTGGACAAATAGAATGAAAATTTGGGGGTGGGGGGGGGCAGAGGGTTGGTTTAACAGGTGTAGAAAACATCATGGGTTTGGATGGGGGATTATGTGAGATGGTTGTAATTCAACCAATCCATACGAGAAGAGCCGTTGGTGTGTGTGTGTCGTCATTTTACTCATTGATACCCATAAAGGAAATCTGAGGTTCATCAGTGAGTGTGGGGGAATGTTTTCAGGGGGGGGGGAGTTGGATTAAAAATTTTTTTAATAATAATAATAATAAACGTTTGTAGCTATGTGAATGCGAAAATTAAATGATCCCCGACTCCTTTCCTTCGTGGATGTCGGGACGTGTTTTTGGCCCCCATAGGGGGTGACAACAAAAGCAACAAACCAAAATTGCTTTCTTCAAAATGCCAACATGATGAGAACAGCACCGAGCACCCGTGCTCTGCTTGTACTTGGTACAAGCTGAATCACAAGGATATTTTGAAATGAATGGAGACCGTTCTAGAATTCCACTGGAACATGATAGATACACCTGTCCCATTGATTTGGTAAGCCCCTTGATGGCACCTGTGTAAAAAAATATCTGGGCTGTGGTGCAAACCCATTTTAGAACACGTGCGTTGTTGATATCATCATTCGTCAACTTCAGGCCACCCAGGTATCCTCAGGGTGCTCGAAAGAGGTGACAATCACAAGGTGACAAGAAGTCTACACCCATCGCTGCTATTATGGGGGAGAGTTTCAACTTCCCAACCCATTGTTGCTGGAGTATAGCTGTGGTTACCTTTCCCATGTAAAAGGTAAACATTAATGTGCAGTGATGACACCATGAGACGACCGTGGTCTGTATCGCTCGTCTCAATGCATCGCCTAACCAGTCCCTGCATTACTGCACACAGCTCGGTTTTCCAGCGGTCAAGAAATTGCTCACAGATCAATCTGGAAAGATCCCAAAACACTTCCGTCATAAAAAAACTTTCCCACTGAGGGCCGAACCTGTGACTCACTTGACTCTGCTGAGAAATGACGACATCTGTGCAAAGAAAATCAAATCACATCTGTGCTCTCATCTTCAAGGGGTTGGCAGGATAGCCGAGGGGGAGGCACAATCACGTCTGAGATGCGTCACCTGGTTATGAATCTCAACCGAACTATAAACGGTCATCTCGGTGTTTCATAGGTGGAGTGATTTCATCAATGTGTGTGCCGTCCTTCGGACGTACGTTAAACCGGGCGTCCCATCTGCTGGATCTTAAATATCCCACGGTGTTCTTCTCGAAGAGTCGGCAATCTATCAGCAGCACAGCTACACCCTCAACCAATGATGCTACCAAGAAGCACATTGTTTAACGTTCACACATTGATGAAATCAGCGAGATGACCGTTTATAGCTGGGTTGAGATTCAAACCCAGGTTCGACAGCTTAGACGTGTGTGTGCGTGTGTGCGTGTGTGCGTGTGTGCGTGTGTGCGCGTGCGCGTGTGCGCGTGCGCGCGCGCGCCCCTCAGCCATCCTGTCAGGCCTGGCCGGTACCCTGATCAAATTATGTCCAAACCAACTCCTGCTGGGAAGGACGAACGAACAACCTCCTGTCATGTCCTAACTCCTGCAGGAAAGGCAATGACAAACCACCGAGCATGAATTACCCTGCTTCGGAAGCACCGATGCTCTGTGAAGAGCTGCAAAATCCCAGAAGTGTTGACCTAAATGGCACAGTTGCCAGCACAAACGAAAAATAAAAGCAAACAAGGAAACTATTTTTGTTTTGCACAATGCACAATGATTTTACAGCAAGGGCAAGACCTTAACTCAGACGAAGGAATGATGGTGTGCTGACACTCAACAGAACAATAGTCAAGGGATGGGAAATAAACTCCCACAGTTCACATGGAACACTTTGAACTTCTGCCAGTGGTTGATGTGCTTGTCGTACGATGGCCATAAGCTCGAACACTCTTCTTGCAGCTTCAACAGGAACAGTCTAACATATGCCAAGCATGGAAACCATGACTTGGGAAGAAGTATTGCCACCTGTGTGGAACTTGAGCATAGTACATGGTATTTATATAGAGTGCGTTGACACAGAAACACTGCAAGACCCAAAACACGGCCTCGTCCTCTTCCTCTCGTCACAAGGCAATCATGTTTAAATCACGACACCGATGCAATGTACAGGTACAAGCCGCTTAAACGCTGTTGTTTTTTTTGTTAAAACACAAAATAAGAATTCTGTTCAGCACGATGACCAATTGGGGGTTTTGGCGCACTGTGCTTAAAAGGTGTGGACTTGCTGGTAATTCAAGTGCAGGAATATCTGTGTCTGTGCACAAAACAAACACAATCGATCACCGAGTGGGGCAGAAATTGGGGGGGGGGGGGTTAAACATAAAGCACCAGGGATGCAATTACGTTCGTTCGTTCTCCGATGGAGCTGTGACTGGGTACAAATCATTTCATCACAAAATATCAGCCTGCTTTAGGATCATGGAACAGCGAGGTAATGGGGTAAAAGGGCAACAGAATGACACTGGGGAAAAACAACAGGGAAGGGAGTGAAAGGACAGGAAAAGGAGAGAAAAACACAGTAACCTCCGAGTAAGAATGTTAGAATGGGGAGTAAAAAGGATTGTCGGTTGGAATGGGGGTAAAAAGGATCGTCGGTTGGAATGGGGGTAAAAAGGATCGTCGGTTGGAATGGGGGTAAAAAGGATCGTCGGTTGGAATGGGGGTAAAAAGGATCGTCGGTTAGAATGGGGATAAAAAGGATCGTCGGTTGGAATGGGGGTAAAAAGGATTGTAGGTTAGAATGGGGGTGGTGCACTATCTCCTCAAAGCCCTGTGAGATTAAAAGGTCTTCAAAAGGCAGGTCCACAAATGGGATAAAAGAACAAAATCGTAGTGGTCGCCAAAGAAACCGAGATAATGGAGGTTTAACCAGGAGTTAAAAGAAAGAATGCGTGCACCTGGAGGAGCTAGGGGGGGGGAGAGGAGAAGAGGAGAAGAGGAGAAGAGGAGAAGAGGAGAAGAGGAGAAGAGGAGAGGAGAAGAAGAGGAGAGGAAAGAGGAGAAGAGGAGAAGAGGAGAGGAAAGAGGAGAAGAGGAGAAGAAAGAGGAGAAGAGGAGAGGAAAGAGGAGAAGAAAGAGGAGAAGAGGAGAAGAAAGAGGAGAAGAGGAGAGGAGAAGAGGAGAAGAGGAGAGGAAAGAGGAGAAGAGGAGAGGAAAGAGCAGAAGAGGACAGGAAAGAGGAGAAGAGCAGACGAAAGAGGAGAAGAGGAGAGGAAAGAGGAGAAGAGGAGAGCAAAGAGGCGAAGAGGAGAGGAAAGAGGAGAAGAGGAGAGGAAAGAGGAGAAGAGGAGAGGAAAGAGGAGAAGAGGAGAGGAAAGAGGAGAAGAGGAGAGGAAAGAGGAGAAGAGGAGAGGAAAGAGGAGAAGAGGAGAGGAAAGAGGAGAAGAGGAGAGGAAAGAGGAGAAGAGGAGAGGAAAGAGGAGAAGAGGAGAGGAAAGAGGAGAAGGAGAGGAAAGAGGAGAGGAAAGAGGAGAGGAGGAGAGGAAAGAGGAGAAGAGGAGAGGAAAGAGGAGAAGAGGAAAGAGGAGAAGAGGAGAAGAGGAGAAGAGGAGAAGAGGAGAAGAGGAGAAGAGGAGAAGAGAAGAGGAGAAGTGGAGAGGAAAGAGGAGAAGAGGAGAGGAAAGAGGAGAAGAGGAGTGGAAAGAGGAGAAGAGGAGAGGAAAGAGGAAAAGAGGAAAAGAGAAGAGGAGAAGAGGAGAAGAGGAGAAGAGGAGAAGAGGAGAAGAGGAGAAGAGGAGAAGAGGAGAAGAGAAGAGGAGAAGAGGAGAGGAAAGAGGAGAAGAGGAGAGGAAAGAGGAGAAGAGGAGAGGAAAGAGGAGAAGAGGAGAGGAAAGAGGAAAAGAGGAAAAGAGAAGAGGAGAAGAGGAGAAGAGGAGAAGAGGAGAAGAGGAGAAGAGGAGAAGAGGAGAAGAGGAGAAGAGGAGAAGAGGAGAAGAGGAGAAGAGGAGAAGAGGAGGAGAGGAGAAGAGGAGGAGAGGAGAAGAGGAGGAGAGGAGAAGAGGAGGAGAGGAGAGGAGAGAGGAGAGGAGGAGAGGAGAGGAGAAGAGGAGAGGAGAAGAGGAGAGGAGAAGAGGAGAGGAGAAGAGGAGAAGAGGAGAGGAGAAGAGGAGAGGAGAAGAGGAGAGGAGAAGAGGAGAAGAGGAGAGGAGAAGAGGAGAGGAGAAGAGGAGAGGAGAAGAGGAGAGGAGAAGAGGAGAGGAGAAGAGGAGAGGAGAAGAGGAGAGGAGAAGAGGAGAGGAGAAGAGGAGAGGAGAAGAGGAGAGGAGAAGAGGAGAGGAGAAGAGGAGAGGAGAAGAGGAGAAGAGGAGAGGAGAAGAGGAGAGGAGAAGAGGAGAGGAGAAGAGGAGAGGAGAAGAGGAGAGGAGGAGAGGAGAGGAGGAGAGGAGAGGACGGAGGAAAGAAGAGAGGAGAGGAGAAGAGGAGAGGAGAAGAGGAGAGGAGAAGAGAAGAGGAGAGGAGAAGAGGAGAGGAGAAGAGGAGAGGAGAGGAGAAGAGGAGAGGAGAAGAGGAGAGGAGAAGAGGAGAGGAGAAGAGGAGAGGAGGAGAGGAGAGGAGGAGAGGAGAGGAGGAGAGGAGAGGAGGAGAGGAGAGGAGGAGAGGAGAGGAGAAGAGGAGAGAAGAGGAGAGGAGAGGAGAAGAGAGGAGAAGAGGAGAGGAGGAGAGCACGAAGGAAAGAGGAGAGGAGGAGAGGAGAGGAGAGGAGAAGAGGAGAGAAGAGGAGAGGAGAAGAGGAGAGAAGAGGAGAGAGAGAAGAGGAGAGGAGAAGAGGAGAGGAGAGGAGAAGAGGAGAGGAGAAGAGGAGAGGAGAAGAGGAGAGGAGGCGAGGACGGAGGGAAGAGGAGAGGAGGAGAGGACAGAGGGAAGAGGAGAGGAGGAGAGGACAGAGGGAAGAGGAGAGGATGCATGGAAGAGGAGAGGAGAGAAGAGGAGAGGAGAGAAGAGAAGAGAAGAGAAGAGGAGAGAAGAGAAGAGGAGAGAAGAGAAGAGGAGAGGAGGAGAAGAGGAGAAGAGGAGAGGAGAAGAGGAGAAGAGGAGAGGAGAGGAGAAGAGGAGAGGAGAGGAGAAGAGGAGAGGAGAAGAGAAGAGGAGAAGAGAAGAGGAGAAGAGGAGAGAAGAAGAGAAGAGGAGAAGAGGAGAAGAGGAGAGGAGAAGAGAAGAGGAGAAGAGAAGAGGAGAAGAGGAGAGAAGAAGAGGAGAGAGGAGAAGAGGAGAAGAGAAGAGGAGAGAAGAAGAGGAGAGGAGAAGAGGAGAAGAGGAGAGGAGAGGAGAGAAGAGAAGAGAAGAGGAGAGGAGAGGAGAGAAGAGGAGAGGAGAAGAGGAGAAGAGAAGAGGAGAGGAGGAGAGGAGA
This sequence comes from Eptatretus burgeri, assembly GCF_056783735.1. Taxonomy (NCBI): domain Eukaryota; kingdom Metazoa; phylum Chordata; class Myxini; order Myxiniformes; family Myxinidae; genus Eptatretus; species Eptatretus burgeri. The sequence continues at coordinate 132,431,603 of NC_140963.1, read as the reverse complement.
AGAGGAGAGGAGAGGAGAGGAGAGGAGAAGAGGAGAAGAGAAGAGGAGAGGAGGAGAGGAGAAGAGGAGAGGAGAGGAGAGGAGAAGAGGAGAAGAGGAGAGGAGAAGAGGAGAGGAGAGGAGAAGAGGAGAGGAGAAGAGGAGAGGAGAAGAGGAGAGGAGAAGAGGAGAGGAGAAGAGGAGAGGAGAAGAGGAGAGGAGAGGAGGAGAGAAGAGGAGAGGAGAAGAGGAGAAGAGGAGAGGAGAAGAGGAGAGAAGAGGAGAGGAGAGGAGAAGAGGAGGAGGAGAGGAGAAGAGGAGAAGAGGAGGAGGAGAGGAGAAGAGGAGAGGAGGAGAGGAGGAGAGGAGAAGAGGAGAGAAGAGGAGAAGAGGAGAAGAGGAGAAGAGGAGAGGAGAAGAGGAGAGAAGAGGAGAGGAGAAGAGGAGAGGAGAAGAGGAGAGGAGAGAAGAGGAGAGGAGAGAAGAGGAGAGAAGAGAAGAGGAGAGAAGAGAAGAGGAGAGAAGAGAAGAGGAGAGGAGGAGAAGAGGAGAGGAGGAGAAGAGGAGAGGAGAAGAGGAGAAGAGGAGAGGAGAAGAGGAGAGGAGAAGAGGAGAAGAGGAGAGGAGAAGAGAAGAGGAGAAGAGAAGAGGAGAAGAGGAGAGAAGAAGAGAAGAGGAGAAGAGGAGAAGAGGAGAGGAGAAGAGAAGAGGAGAAGAGAAGAGGAGAAGAGGAGAGAAGAAGAGGAGAGGAGAAGAGGAGAAGAGAAGAGGAGAGAAGAAGAGGAGAGGAGAAGAGGAGAAGAGGAGAGGAGAGGAGAGAAGAGAAGAGAAGAGGAGAGGAGAGGAGAGGAGAAGAGGAGAAGAGGAGAGGAGGAGAGGACAGAGGGAAGAGGAGAGGAGGAGAGGACAGAGGGAAGAGGAGAGGATGCATGGAAGAGGAGAGGAGAGAAGAGGAGAGTGAGAGAAGAGGAGAGTGAGAGGAGAGAAGAGGAGAGAAGAGAAGAGGAGAGAAGAGAAGAGGAGAGGAGAAGAGGAGAAGAGGAGGAGAAGAGGAGAGGAGAAGAGGAGAAGAGGAGAGGAGAGGAGAAGAGGAGAGGAGAGGAGAAGAGGAGAGGAGAAGAGGAGAAGAGGAGAGGAGAAGAGAAGAGGAGAAGAGAACAGGAGAAGAGGAGAGAAGAAGAGAAGAGGAGAAGAGGAGAAGAGGAGAGGAGAAGAGAAGAGGAGAAGAGAAGAGGAGAAGAGGAGAGAAGAAGAGGAGAGGAGAAGAAGAGAAGAGAAGAGGAGAGAAGAAGAGGAGAGGAGAAGAGGAGAAGAGGAGAGGAGGAGAAGAGGAGAAGAGGAGAAGAGGAGAAGAGGAGAAGAGGAGAGGAGAGGAGAGGAGGAGAGGAGAGAAGAGGAGAGGAGAAGAGGAGAGGAGAAGAGGAGAAGAGAAGAGGAGAGGAGGAGAGGAGAAGAGGAGAAGAGGAGAGGAGAAGAGGAGAAGAGGAGAGGAGAAGAGGAGAGGAGAAGAGGAGAGGAGGAGAGGAGGAGAGAAGAGGAGAGGAGAAGAGGAGGAGAGGAGAAGAGGAGAGAAGAAGAGGAGAAGAGGAGAGGAGAAGAGGAGAAGAGGAGAGGAGAGGAGAAGAGGAGAGGAGGAGAGGAGGAGAGGAGAAGAGGAGAGAAGAGGAGAAGAGGAGAGGAGAAGAGGAGAGGAGAAGAGGAGAGGAGAAGAGGAGAGGAGAAGAGGAGAGGAGAGGAGAAGAGGAGAGGAGGAGAGAAGAGGAGAGGAGAAGAGGAGAAGAGGAGAGGAGAAGAGGAGGAGGAGAGGAGAAGAGGAGAAGAGGAGAGGAGAGGAGAAGAGGAGAGGAGGAGAGGAGGAGAGGAGAAGAGGAGAGAAGAGGAGAAGAGGAGAAGAGGAGAGGAGAAGAGGAGAGAAGAGGAGAAGAGGAGAGGAGAAGAGGAGAGGAGGAGAGGAGAAGAGGAGAAGAGGAGAAGAGGAGAAGAGGAGAAGAGGAGAGGAGGAGAGGAGGAGAGGAGAAGAGGAGAGGAGGAGAGGAGAGGAGAGGAGAGGAGAAGAGGAGAAGAGGAGAAGAGGAGAGGAGAAGAGGAGAGGAGAAGAGGAGAGGAGGAGAGGAGAGGAGAGGAGAAGAGGAGAGGAGAAGAGGAGAGGAGAAGAGGAGAGGAGAAGAGGAGAGGAGAAGAGGAGAGGAGAAGAGGAGAGGAGAAGAGGAGAGGAGAAGAGGAGAGGAGAAGAGGAGAGGAGAAGAGGAGAGGAGAGGAAGAGAGGAGAAGAGGAGAGAAGAGGAGAGGAGAAGAGGAGAAGAGGAGAAGAGGAGAAGAGGAGAAGAGGAGAAGAGGAGAGGAGGAGAGGACGAAGGAAAGAGGAGAGGAGGAGAGGAGAGGAGAGGAGAGGAGAAGAGGAGAAGAGGAGAGGAGAAGAGGAGAGGAGAAGAGGGAGAGGAGAAGAGGAGAGGAGAAGAGGAGAGGAGGAGAGGAGAGGAGAGGAGAAGAGGAGAGGAGAAGAGGAGAGGAGAAGAGGAGAGGAGAAGAGGAGAGGAGAAGAGGAGAGGAGAAGAGGAGAGGAGAAGAGGAGAGGAGAAGAGGAGAGGAGAAGAGGAGAGGAGAAGAGGAGAGGAGAAGAGGAGAGGAGAAGAGGAGAGGAGAAGAGGAGAGGAGAAGAGGAGAGGAGAGGAGGAGAGGAGAAGAGGAGAGAAGAGGAGAGGAGAGAAGAGGAGGAGAGGAGAGGAGAAGAGAAGAGGAGAGGAGAAGAGGAGAGGAGAAGAGGAGAGGAGAAGAGGAGAGGAGAAGAGGAGAGGAGAAGAGGAGAGGAGAAGAGGAGAGGAGAAGAGGAGAGGAGAAGAGGAGAGAAGAGGAGAGAAGAGGAGAGAAGAGGAGAGGAGAAGAGGAGAGGAGAAGAGGAGAGGAGGAGAGGAGAGGAGAAGAGGAGAGGAGAAGAGGAGAAGAGAAGAGGAGAGGAGAAGAGGAGAGGAGAAGAGGAGAGGAGAAGAGGAGAGAAGAGGAGAGGAGAGAAGAGGAGGAGAGGAGAGGAGAAGAGAAGAGGAGAGGAGAAGAGGAGAGAAGAGGAGAGGAGAAGAGGAGAGGAGAAGAGGAGAGGAGAAGAGGAGAGGAGAAGAGGAGAGGAGAAGAGGAGAGGAGAAGAGGAGAGAAGAGGAGAGAAGAGGAGAGGAGAAGAGGAGAGGAGAAGAGGAGAGGAGGAGAGGAGAGGAGGAGAGGAGAGGAGAAGAGGAGAGGAGAAGAGGAGAGGAGAAGAGGAGAGGAGAAGAGGAGAGGAGAAGAGGAGAGGAGAGGAGGAGAGGAGAAGAGGAGAGAAGAGGAGAGGAGAGAAGAGGAGAGGAGAAGAGGAGAGGAGGAGAGGAGAAGAGGAGAGGAGAAGAGGAGAGGAGAAGAGGAGAGGAGAAGAGGAGAGGAGAAGAGGAGAGGAGAAGAGGAGAGGAGAGGAGGAGAGGAGAGGAGAAGAGAAGAGGAGAGGAGAAGAGGAGAGGAGAAGAGGAGAGGAGAAGAGGAGAGGAGAAGAGGAGAGGAGAGAAGAGAAGAGGAGAGGAGAGAAGAGGAGAGGAGAGAAGAGAAGAGGAGAGGAGAGAAGAGGAGAGGAGAGAAGAGAAGAGGAGAGAAGAGAAGAGGAGAAGAGGAGAAGAGGAGAAGAGGAGGAGAGGAGAGGAGGAGAGGAGAGGAGGAGAGGAGAGGAGAAGAGGAGAAGAGGAGAGAGGAGAGGAGAGGAGAAGAGGAGAAGAGGAGAGGAGAAGAGGAGAGGAGAGAAGAGAAGAGAAGAGGAGAGGAGAGAAGAGGAGAGGAGAGAAGAGAAGAGCAGAGAAGAGAAGAGGAGAAGAGGAGAAGAGGAGGAGAAGAGGAGAGGAGAAGAGGAGAAGAGGAGAGGAGAAGAGGAGAGGAGAAGAGGAGAGGAGAAGAGGAGAGGAGAAGAGGAGAGGAGAGAAGAGAAGAGGAGAGAAGAGGAGAGAAGAGAAGAGGAGAAGAGGAGAGGAGAAGAGGAGAGAAGAGAAGAGGAGAAGAGGAGAGAAGAGAAGAGGAGAAGAGGAGAAGAGGAGAAGAGGAGAAGAGGAGAAGAGGAGAGGAGAGGAGAGGAGGAGAGGAGAGAAGAGGAGAGGAGAAGAGGAGAGGAGAAGAGGAGAAGAGAAGAGGAGAGGAGGAGAGGAGAAGAGGAGAAGAGGAGAGGAGAAGAGGAGAAGAGGAGAGGAGAAGAGGAGAGGAGAAGAGGAGAGGAGGAGAGGAGGAGAGAAGAGGAGAGGAGAAGAGGAGGAGAGGAGAAGAGGAGAGAAGAAGAGGAGAAGAGGAGAGGAGAAGAGGAGAAGAGGAGAGGAGAGGAGAAGAGGAGAGGAGGAGAGGAGGAGAGGAGAAGAGGAGAGAAGAGGAGAAGAGGAGAGGAGAAGAGGAGAGGAGAAGAGGAGAGGAGAAGAGGAGAGGAGAAGAGGAGAGGAGAGGAGAAGAGGAGAGGAGGAGAGAAGAGGAGAGGAGAAGAGGAGAAGAGGAGAGGAGAAGAGGAGAGGAGAAGAGGAGGAGGAGAGGAGAAGAGGAGAAGAGGAGAGGAGAGGAGAAGAGGAGAGGAGGAGAGGAGGAGAGGAGAAGAGGAGAGAAGAGGAGAAGAGGAGAAGAGGAGAGGAGAAGAGGAGAGAAGAGGAGAAGAGGAGAGGAGAAGAGGAGAGGAGGAGGAGGAGAAGAGGAGAAGAGGAGAAGAGGAGAAGAGGAGAAGAGGAGAGGAGGAGAGGAGGAGAGGAGAAGAGGAGAGGAGGAGAGGAGAGGAGAGGAGAGGAGAAGAGGAGAAGAGGAGAAGAGGAGAGGAGAAGAGGAGAGGAGAAGAGGAGAGGAGGAGAGGGAGAGGAGAAGAGGAGAGGAGAAGAGGAGAGGAGAAGAGGAGAGAAGAGGAGAGGAGAGAAGAGGAGGAGAGGAGAGGAGAAGAGAAGAGGAGAGGAGAAGAGGAGAGAAGAGGAGAGGAGAAGAGGAGAGGAGAAGAGGAGAGGAGAAGAGGAGAGGAGAAGAGGAGAGGAGAAGAGGAGAGGAGAAGAGGAGAGAAGAGGAGAGAAGAGGAGAGGAGAAGAGGAGAGAGGAGAAGAGGAGAGGAGGAGAGGAGAGGAGGAGAGGAGAGGAGAAGAGGAGAGGAGAAGAGGAGAGGAGAAGAGGAGAGGAGAAGAGGAGAGGAGAAGAGGAGAGGAGAGGAGGAGAGGAGAAGAGGAGAGAAGAGGAGAGGAGAGAAGAGGAGAGGAGAAGAGGAGAGGAGGAGAGGAGAAGAGGAGAGGAGAAGAGGAGAGGAGAAGAGGAGAGGAGAAGAGGAGAGGAGAAGAGGAGAGGAGAAGAGGAGAGGAGAGGAGGAGAGGAGAGGAGAAGAGAAGAGGAGAGGAGAAGAGGAGAGGAGAAGAGGAGAGGAGAAGAGGAGAGGAGAAGAGGAGAGGAGAGAAGAGAAGAGGAGAGGAGAGAAGAGGAGAGGAGAGAAGAGAAGAGGAGAGGAGAGAAGAGGAGAGGAGAGAAGAGAAGAGGAGAGAAGAGAAGAGGAGAAGAGGAGAAGAGGAGAAGAGGAGGAGAGGAGAGGAGGAGAGGAGAGGAGGAGAGGAGAGGAGAAGAGGAGAAGAGGAGAGAGAGGAGAGGAGAAGAGGAGAAGAGGAGAGGAGAAGAGGAGAGGAGAGAAGAGAAGAGAAGAGGAGAGGAGAGAAGAGGAGAGAGAGAGAAGAGAAGAGGAGAGAAGAGAAGAGGAGAAGAGGAGAAGAGGAGGAGAAGAGGAGAGGAGAAGAGGAGAAGAGGAGAGGAGAAGAGGAGAGGAGAAGAGGAGAGGAGAAGAGGAGAGGAGAAGAGGAGAGGAGAGAAGAGAAGAGGAGAGAAGAGGAGAGAAGAGAAGAGGAGAAGAGGAGAGGAGAAGAGGAGAGAAGAGAAGAGGAGAAGAGGAGAGAAGAGAAGAGGAGAGGAGAAGAGGAGAAGAGGAGAAGAGGAGAGAAGAAGAGAAGAGGAGAAGAGGAGAGGAGAAGAGGAGAGGAGAAGAGAAGAGGAGAAGAGAAGAGGAGAAGAGGAGAGAAGAAGAGAAGAGGAGAAGAGGAGAAGAGAAGAGGAGAGGAGAAGAGGAGAAGAGAAGAGGAGAGGAGAAGAGGAGAGGAGAAGAGAAGAGGAGAAGAGAAGAGGAGAAGAAGAGAAGAGGAGAAGAGGAGAGGAGGAGAGGAGGAGAAGAGGAGAAGAGGAGAAGAGGAGAGGAGGAGGAGAGGAGGAGAAGAGGAGAAGAGGAGAAGAGGAGAGGAGGAGGAGAGGAGAAGAGGAGGAGAAGAGAAGAGGAGAGGAGAGGAGAAGAGGAGAGGAGAAGAAGAGGAGAGGAGAAGAGGAGAAGAGGAGAGGAGAAGAGGAGAAGAGGAGAGGAGAGGAGAAGAGGAGAGGAGAAGAGGAGAAGAGGAGAGGAGAAGAGGAGAGGAGAAGAGGAGAGGAGAAGAGGAGAAGAGGAGAGGAGAGGAGAAGAGGAGAGGAGAAGAGGAGAGGAGAAGAGGAGAGGAGAGGAGAAGAGGAGGAGAGGAGAGGAGGAGAGGAGAGAAGAAGAGAAGAGGAGAAGAGGAGAGGAGGAGAGGAGGAGAAGAGGAGAAGAGGAGAAGAGGAGAGGAGGAGGAGAGGAGAAGAGGAGGAGAGGAGAGGAGAAGAGGAGAAGAGGAGAGGAGAAGAGAAGAGGAGAGGAGAAGAGGAGAGGAGAGGAGAAGAGGAGAAGAGGAGAAGAGGAGAGGAGAAGAGAAGAGGAGAAGAGAAGAGGAGAAGAAGAGAAGAGGAGAAGAGGAGAGGAGGAGAGGAGGAGAAGAGGAGAAGAGGAGAAGAGGAGAGGAGGAGGAGAGGAGAAGAGGAGGAGAGGAGAGGAGAAGAGGAGAGGAGAAGAGAAGAGGAGAGGAGAAGAGGAGAGGAGAGGAGAAGAGGAGAGGAGAAGAAGAGGAGAGGAGAAGAGGAGAAGAGGAGAGGAGAAGAGGAGAAGAGGAGAGGAGAGGAGAAGAGGAGAGGAGAAGAGGAGAAGAGGAGAGGAGAAGAGGAGAAGAGGAGAGGAGAAGAGGAGAGGAGAGGAGAAGAGGAGAGGAGAAGAGGAGAGGAGAGGAGAAGAGGAGAGGAGAAGAGGAGAAGAGGAGAGGAGAAGAGGAGAAGAGGAGAGGAGAAGAGGAGAAGAGGAGAGGAGAAGAGGAGAAGAGGAGAGGAGAGGAGAAGAGGAGAGGAGAAGAGGAGAAGAGGAGAGGAGAAGAGAAGAGGAGAGGAGAGGAGAAGAGGAGAGGAGAAGAGGAGAAGAGGAGAGGAGAGGAGAAGAGGAGAGGAGAAGAGGAGAAGAGGAGAGGAGAGGAGAAGAGGAGAGGAGAAGAGGAGAAGAGGAGAGGAGAAGAGAGAGGAGAAGAGGAGAGGAGAAGAGGAGAGGAGAAGAGGAGAGGAGAGGAGAGGAGAGGAGAGAAGAGGAGAGGAGAGAAGAGAAGAGGAGAGAAGAGAAGAGAAGAGGAGAAGAGGAGAGGAGAAGAGGAGGAGAGGAGAGAAGAGAAGAGGAGAGAAGAGAAGAGGAGAGAAGAAGAGAGAAGAGAAGAGGAGAAGAGGAGAGGAGAAGAGGAGGAGAGGAGAGAAGAGAAGAGGAGAGAAGAGAAGAGGAGAGAAGAAGAGAGAAGAGGAGAGGAGAAGAGGAGAGGAGAAGAGGAGAAGAGAAGAGGAGAGAAGAGGAGAGGAGAGGAGAGAAGAGAAGAGGAGAGAAGAGAAGAGGAGAGAAGAGAAGAGAGGAGAAGAGGAGAGGAGAGGAGAGGAGAGAAGAGAAGAGGAGAAGAGGAGAGAGAAGAGAAGAGGAGAGGAGAGGAGAAGAGGAGAGAAGAGAAGAAGAGGAGAGGAGAAGAGAAGAGGAGAAGAGGAGAGGAGAAGAGAAGAGAAGAGAAGAGAAGAGGAGAAGAAGAGAAGAGGAGAAGAGGAGAGGAGGAGAGGAGGAGAGGAGAAGAGGAGAGGAGAAGAGGAGAGGAGAGGAGAAGAGGAGGAGAGGAGAGGAGGAGGAGGAGAGAAGAGGAGAGGAGAGAAGAGAAGAGGAGAGGAGAAGAGGAGAGAAGAGAAGAGGAGAGGAGAAGAGGAGAAGAGGAGAGGAGAGGAGAGAAGAGAAGAGGAGAGGAGAAGAGGAGAGAAGAGAAGAGGAGAGGAGAAGAGGAGAAGAGGAGAAGAGGAGAGGAGAAGAGAAGAGGAGAAGAGGAGAGGAGAAGAGAAGAGAAGAGAAGAGAAGAGGAGAGAAGAAGAGAAGAGGAGAAGAGGAGAGGAGGAGAGGAGAAGAGGAGAGGAGGAGAGGAGAAGAGGAGAGGAGAGGAGAAGAGGAGGAGAGGAGAGGAGGAGAGGAGAGAAGAGGAGAGGAGAGAAGAGGAGAGGAGAGAAGAGGAGAGGAGAGAAGAGGAGAGGAGAGAAGAGGAGAGGAGAGAAGAGAGGAGAAGAGGAGAAGAGGAGAGGAGAGGAGAGGAGAGAAGAGGAGAAGAGGAGAGAAGAGAAGAGGAGAGGAGAGGAGAAGAGGAGAGAAGAGAAGAAGAGGAGAGGAGAAGAGAAGAGGAGAAGAGGAGAGGAGAAGAGAAGAGAAGAGAAGAGAAGAGGAGAAGAAGAGAAGAGGAGAAGAGGAGAGGAGGAGAGGAGGAGAGGAGAAGAGGAGAGGAGAAGAGGAGAGGAGAGGAGAAGAGGAGGAGAGGAGAGGAGGAGAGGAGAGAAGAGGAGAGGAGAGAAGAGAAGAGGAGAGGAGAAGAGGAGAGAAGAGAAGAGGAGAGGAGAAGAGGAGAAGAGGAGAGGAGAGGAGAGAAGAGAAGAGGAGAGGAGAAGAGGAGAGAAGAGAAGAGGAGAGGAGAAGAGGAGAAGAGGAGAAGAGGAGAGGAGAAGAGAAGAGGAGAAGAGGAGAGAAGAGAAGAGAAGAGAAGAGAAGAGGAGAGAAGAAGAGAAGAGGAGAAGAGGAGAGGAGGAGAGGAGAAGAGGAGAGGAGGAGAGGAGAAGAGGAGAGGAGAGGAGAAGAGGAGGAGAGGAGAGGAGGAGAGGAGAGAAGAGGAGAGGAGAGAAGAGGAGGAGGAGAGAAGAGGAGAGGAGAGAAGAGGAGAGGAGAGGAGAAGAGGAGAGAAGAGAAGAGAAGAGGAGAGGAGAAGAGGAGAGGAGAAGAGGAGAGGAGAAGAGGAGAGGAGAAGAGGAGAAGAGGAGAGGAGAAGAGGAGAAGAGAAGAGGAGAAGAGAAGAGGAGAAGAGAAGAGAAGAGGAGAGGAGAGGAGAGAGAGAGGAGAGAGAGAGGAGAGGAGAGGAGAGAGAGGAGAGAGAGGAGAGAGAGGAGAGAGAGGAGAGAAAGGAGAGAAGAGGAGAGAAGAGGAGAGAAGAGGAGAGAAGAGGAGAGAAGAGGAGAGAAGAGGAGAGAAGAGGAGAGAAGAAGAGAGAAGAGGAGAGGAGAGAAGAGGAGAGGAGAAGAGGAGAAGAGGAGAGAAGAGGAGAGAAGAGGAGAGAAGAGGAGAGGAGAGAAGAGGAGAGAAGAGGAGAGAAGAGGAGAGAAGAGGAGAGAAGAGGAGAGGAGAGGAGAGGAGAGAAGAGGAGAGAGAAGAGAAGAGGAGAGAAGAGGAGAGAAGAGGAGAGAAGAGAAGAGGAGAGGGAGACAGAATGGAACTTGAAGATTTTTTTTTTTAACCGATTGATCAACCTGACAAGATGTACTAAAAACCAAAGGTGGACGGAGGTTATCATTTCATGCGTCTGAGTCGGGTGTCTCAAAAAGTTATGGACAGATTTGGACAAAACTTTGTGGACAGATTGAGTGCGTGACAAGGATGAATTAGTTTGGTGAACATCCGGATCCGACAATTATCTCCGCCACCGAAGGTGAATGGAGGTTATGTTTTCACCCACGTCCATCCGTCTATCTGTGAACAGGCAATCTTAAAAAGCTGTGTGCGGATTCCAACTAAATTTGGTGGAGATGTTGGGTGTGTGACGAGGACGAAATTATTCGATTTCTGTGAAAATCTTTATACAAGTCTTCAGCATTGAGAGATGGGGCCAAATACGAAATACAGCGTGGTATTTCAAAACGTTGTGGACGAATGACCAAACTACGTGGATGAATTGGGTGGGTGACGAGAACAAGCTGATCGGACTTTGGTTCAGGTCGGGATGCAGATCCGACCCATCAGTGGGGATACAAAACGTAAACTGTTCAGCCTGGCGTAGGTACGCACTCCGAGTGCCGGTGTCATTGATACCAGTTATGTGGGGCATTGAAAAAAGATGTACAATAGACACATTCGTCATCATCCACAAAGAACCAAGGATTTTATTTCAAGCAAGCAAAGGTATCGGAAAGAAAATCCATTTTTATAAATATGCCGCAGCCAAGGGGATTCGAGGGAGGGGGTGATGACATCACATTGCAGATAAAGCAATTGAAAAGCACCTTTTTATCATTTGATGAAATATCATAAAACAGCAATGCAGAACACGTGGTTATGAACAAACTTTTGAAGACAAAGCACAGGTGAGTGCACGTGAAAGAACGAGGGAATATTTGCACAGCTTTATCAAAGCGAGAAAGATGAGATGGGCGTCCGCGAGAGGATTGCATGGTGAGCGGTTACCTGCTCGGTGACTATGTCTGGAGGGTCTCGAGAAAGGAAGAGTTCAACGAGGGTAAAACGAGCTTGTTTACAACACACGGTGGAGACGTGAACTCACATCACAGTCTGTAAAACAGAGTGAAGACTTTCATGACCAACTGGAAGTTTTCAGGTAGTGAAGAGCGAATGACAAAACGTGGTCACCTGGTCTCAGGTTAGGGTTTCATTTTTTTCAATCTTACGAAGATCAGTGTGGTGCATAGTTCATCATTGACCAGGAATCCTTTGATTAACTTTACACGTTACAAACAACACAATTATCACACAAATAAAACAATATTCCCATAAAAACAAGATTACTTGGTCATTTGACAATTTGTGAAACAGGTAGAGGATCAGTAAAAGAACACCGAATATGGAACAGATATATTTAAAGAGAAAAGCAAAGAAAACGGTGAGAGTGGGTGGAACTGACAGTGGAACAAACATCAAGGGAATGAATGAACAGAAGTGGTGGGAAATACAAACTTGGAAGTAAAAAGGTTGAGTTAGGAACCATCACTGGAGGTAATAAAGATCATGGATTAGAAGTGAGGATGACAAGAGGTGGCGGTGAAATGCTTGCTTGAAGTCGTGGAGAGAAAAAGCAAGCCAGAAGAGCCTCTGGAAGGTGGTCACAGAGATGGGAGAAGTGAGGCACAAGAGTTGAGGTGTGAAGTCACCTTGGCTTCTGGAAGTTTAACAAGAAGGGGTTTGTTTTCTTGAAGAACGTGTGCAACCTGGAGTTGTTGGCGATGGCCAGAGGACAGAGAGAGAGAGAGCAGAGAGAGAGCAGAGAGAGAGCAGAGAGAGAGCAGAGAGAGAGCAGAGAGAGAGCAGAGAGAGAGAGAGAGAGCAGAGAGAGAGAGAGAGCAGAGAGAGAGAGAGAGAGAGAGAGAGAGAGAGAGAGAGAGAGAGAGAGAGAGAGAGAGAGAGAGAGAGAGAGAGAGAGAGAGAGAGAGAGAGAGAGAGAGAGAGAGAGAGAGAGAGAGAGAGAGAGAGAGAGAGCACAGAGAGAGCACAGAGAGAGCACAGAGAGAGAGAGAGAGAGAGAGAGAGAGAGAGAGAGAGAGAGAGAGAGAGAGAGAGAGAGAGAGAGAGAGAGAGAGAGAGAGAGAGAGAGAGAGAGAGAGAGAGAGAGAGAGAGAGAGAGAGAGAGAGAGAGAGAGAGAGAGAGAGAGAGAGAGAGAGAGAGAGAGAGAGAGAGAGAGAGAGAGAGAGAGAGAGAGAGAGAGAGAGAGAGAGAGAGAGAGAGAGAGAGAGAGAGAGAGAGAGAGAGAGAGAGGTTGGAGAATAGATCGGACAAACCAGAGAGACCAGCTTGCGATGAGAGACCAACTGACCTTGTGCTTCGGCCTCATCACAAGAGATTCAAATAATTGAGTGCTTTTAATTCCAGGAGAGATGGATGCGATGCGAGGGCACCAGCACATGGAGGAAAGCAACACTCCATTAAGAGATGGAAAAAGGCCTTGCAGACCGAGTGGAACTCATCTTCCAAGGAAAGACTTGGTTCAACAGGAGACACCCAATCTGCAGCTGACTTTGGAGGCCAGCTCAAGAAAGTTCATGGAAGGACAAAGCTGTCAACAGAGTGAACCTCTTCCAGTGGATGATCAAGGAACACACAGAGTCATTTGTCGATCATTCTGGAGTGATGTGGTGATGAGATTTCCAGGATTGAAGGACGTATTCCATTCGTGAGACCAGAATCCAATTGGAGAGAGGGGGAAAGCGCTGCTGTCTGCCAAGTTGGGGTATGCACAGCACAATGTGGAGTCACCCACAAAAAGGAACAGAACATTTTTTTTTTCAGAGCATCAGAGAGGTCCTCCATATAGATGAGGCACAAGACTAGGCAAAAGCATGGCCTTGGAGAACTCCAGCCTCCAATGGGAGAGGGATCAATTGATGGTAACATGTTGACTATGTGAATGAAGGGAAATCATAAATCCAGGAATGAAGGTGACCTTCCATGCCACAAGCACAGCTTGGCAAGCAAAGCAGGAAGACTGTCGATTACCTAAGATGTGTCAACTGAGATGGTGCTGACTACTTTTTCAAGATTGAGCGGCTCAAACCAGAGGTAAGAGGGGGAGCAGAAGCATGTTCAGTGTTGAGCGACAAGAACGGAATCCAAACTGATGGTTGGAGACCAAACTGAAAGCATGAAAAAGTTGACATCAGAAGCAATGATTAATTCCATGACTGCTCATCATTGGAAGGAAGCTCACTGGCTTGTAGTTGGTTGGGGCTATGCTTACATCCTTCTCGTGTGCAGCAATGAATGTTTGCAGACTTCCATGCAGAGGGAAGGCGGCCAAAGGAGAAGGCAAGACAATGGTGCAGGGAGAAGGGGGGGCAAGAATGGAGAGAAGGATATCAGAACATGGGCAGTGATGCCATCCAGTTTGTCAAAGTATGAAACTTTCTCTTATCTTTTCAGGTGAAAAGGAAGGGAAGTCCAGTACACAATGGGAAAGTTGGAGTAAGGTGGGGACAGAATGGAATGGGTTAGTTACACAAGATTTAGAAGCATATTTTAGATATTCTGCCTAAACTCGAGCAAAGTCTGCAGTATGGCCGTTTGAGGAGAGTGAGGAAAGGATGGAGGGGCAACACACAAAAGAGACGGACTTGACAAGTCGCCATCATGACTTGCGGGAAATATAATGCTTGGAAGTGTAGGGCCTTGAGATTTGCAAGATGATGTTGTTAGGTTTGCCTCAGGATGGATGGACACTTGTTGTGAGCCTTCACGAAAGAACGAAAGTTACTCTCAATCAGTTAAGGTTTCCAAGATGACCGAGCAAGCTGCTTGACTGCAATCTCCTTCCCACAGTGTACTAGGGTCGAGAGGATGGATAGGAAAGCTGCAGACAGAATGGGATAAACCGGTGCACGGAAGAAAGTAGACTTTTGTGAAAGTATTCTCATGTGGAATCAATTCCAGGTGCTGTGGCGATGGTGGTACCATCCTTTTCTGGAGGGCAGACTGAAGATCCTGCAAAATGACCTGTGCCATCAGTCACAACCATCATTGGGGTTGCTCCTTCACAACAGGCAGAGGTATGGACCAGGCAGGAAAGTTATCAGAAGAGGCAATGGAGGGGAGAAGAGGAACAAGAGAGATTGGATGGAAAGTTAGTCATTACGAGGTCCAGGAGGGAGGACGTACAAGTTGAAGAAATCCGGGTTGGGATGTTTATAGATCGAGGGAAACCCAAGGAGTTGCAGAAGGTCTTTCTATAATGCCACGGCTGGTTGTCGTTGACCCAACATCCTGACGGCTGGCATGGTAACAGTTGAAGACAACCAGATGAGAAAGAGTTGGGATGGGCGATGAGTTCAGCGACATCAACAAGAAATACAGCTGTGTCGAGAGTCGTTTGGAAACGAGATAGAGCAGCAGAAAAGCAACATATTACAGAGCACTTATTCATTAACCAAGGTCAGAAATCAAGGCGCTAAAAATAAGAAAAATGTGAATATTTGCAAAGGTTTCTTAAATGGAGAAACATGTACGGCCACAAGATGTGTGCACGATCAATGGTTACCTGCTTGGTGACTCAGCATGTCCGGAGGGCATCAAGAAAGGAAGATCTCCATTGGGGGTAAACTTGCTCGTGCTTCAAGAACTCATTTCACAATCTGTAAAACAGAGCAAAGACTTCCTGAACAATGAGACGTTTTCAGGTGGTGAAAAGTGAATGACAAAACACGGTCACCTGGTCTCAGGTTAGGGATTAATTTTTCAATCTTCCAAAGATCAGTGTGGTGCATAGTTCATCATTGACCAGGAATCCGTTGCTCAACTTCACGTGTCAACAACAACACCATAATAACACAAGGAGAACAATCTTCCCGTAAAAACAAGATTACTTGATCATTTGACAATTTGTGAAACAGGTGGAGGATCAGTAAAAGAAAACCGAATATGGAACAGATATATTTAAAGACAAAGCTCAGAAAACAGTGAGTGTGGGTGGAAGAAAAAGTGAATATTTGCAGCTTTCCAAAACCAAGAAACATGCGTGTCGACAAGGTGTGCGTCCGGTCAAATGTCCGGAGGTGACCAAATGACCTGCTGAGTGACCGAGTACGTCCGGAAGTCATCAAGAAAGGAACATCTCCATTGGGGGTAAAACTTGCTTGTACTTTGGAGAACACATTTCACAATCTGTAAAACAGCAAAGACTTTCATGACCAACTTGGTTTCAGGTAGTGAAGAGTGAATGACAAAACGTGGTCACCTGGTCTCAGGTTAGGGTTTCCTTTTTTTTCAATCTTACGAAGATCAGTGTGGTGCATAGTTCATCACTGACCAGGAATCCGTTGCTCAACTTCACACATTACCAAGAAAACCATTATGATGTCAAAAACTAATTGGGATAACAGGAAGAGGGAGAGGTTAAAGGGTCAATGAGTGGAAAGAGTTTGGCGAGTGGGTCTGTGAGAAACCATGACGTATTGATTGATGGACAGCAGTACTGCAGGACTTGAGATACACAACGGGACACAAACGTCTGAGTCCAACAGCAGGTTTATTAGCTCTGCCACCGAAGGTGGAAGGAGGTTATGTTTTCACCCCTCTCTTGTTGCTTGGTGAAAAAAATTTCACTAAGTTTGTCGGTTTGTCGTGTTTATATCTCTGTGTATTTGTCACACAATTTTGCCAGTTTTCAAGCAACCGTTATGAATTGTGTGTGTGTGTGTGTGTGTGTGTGTGTGTGTGTGTGTGTGTGTGTGTGTGTGTGTGTGTGTGTGTGTGTGTGTGTGTGTGTGTGTGTGTGTGTGACCAGCCAAGGATAGCAATGAGAAACACGTACGGTCACAAGATGTGTGCACGATCAATGGTTACCTGATTGGTGACTCGGCATGCCCGGAGGGCATCAAGGAAGGAAGATCTCCATTGGGGGTAAACTTGCTCGTGCTTCGAGAACTCATTTCACAATCTGTAAAACAGAGCCAAGACCTTCATGAACAATGAGACGTTTTCAGGTGGTGAAGAAGAATGACAAAACAATGTCACCTGGTCTCAGGTTAGGGATTAATTTTTCAATCATACAAAGTTCAGTGTGGTGCAAAGTTCATCATTGACCAGGAATCCGTTGCTTAACTTCACATATTCGCTGCTTTTCCTGAATATATGTATGTGTGTGTGTATAAATATATATTTTTATATAGCCTCAAACTATTCACACCTTTACATTTGTCACGTTTTATTGTGTTTAGGCCTGAATTCAAAATTGATAAAATAAAAAAAATTGTCACCGATCAACACAAAATACCCCATAATGTCAAAGTGGAATTTTTTTTTTTTTGACATTTTTTACAAATTAAAAATGAAAAGATAAAATGTTGAGTCAATACGTCGTAGAAGCGTCTTTGGGAGTGAATACAGCTTCGAGGCTTCTTGTGTCTGTATTACCTTCGCACATCTGGATTTGGGCACTTTCTCCTATTTTTGCTCAAGCTTTCTCAAATTGGATGGGGAGTTTCGGTGAACTAAATATTCAAGTCTTTCCACAGATTTTCAATGGGATTGAAGTCTGGGCCACTCAGAGACTTTCAGGTTCTTGTACTGAAGTCATTTCAGTCTTGCTTTGGCTGTTTGCTTTGGGTCATTGTCCTGTTGGAATGTAAATATTCACCACAGTCTGAGGTCTTTTGCACTCTGAAGCAGGTTCTCCTCAAGGGTTTGCCTGAATTTGGCTCCATTCATTGCTCCCTCCATCCTTACAGGTCTCCCAGTCCCTCCTGCTGAAAAACATCCCCAAACATGATGATGCCATCACCATACTTCAGTCGGGATGGTGTTAAATGGGTGATGAGCTGTGCTCGGTTTCTGCCCGATGTCGTGCTTTTCATTCAGGCCAAAGAGTTCAATGTTCATCTCATTAGACCACAGAATCTTTTGCCTCATGCCCTCGGAGTCTTTCCCGTGCCTTTTTGCAAACTCCAGGCGTGCAGTCATGTGTCTTTTTCTCAGAAGTGGCTTCCGTCTGACCACTCTCCCATAAATCCGAGATATGTGAATTGCTGCAGAGATTGTTGTCCTTCCAACAAGGTTCTCCCTTCTCAACTAAGGAACTCTGTAGTTCTGTCAGAGTGGTCATTGGGTTCTTGTTCACCCTGACCATGGTCTTCTTGCCCAGTTGCCCAGTTTGGTCAGACGGCCAGCTCGAGGAAGAGTCTGGGTCGTTCCACATTCTTTCCATTTCCTAATGATGGAGCTCACTGTGCTCTTGGGAACTTTCAACATTCCAGAAAGTATTTTATACCTTTCCCAGATCTATGCCTCCTTACATTTCTATCTCGGAGTTCCAGGACAGTTACTTGGACTTCATGGTGGAGTTTCTGCTCTGACATGCACTGTCAACTGTGGGACCTTCGAGAGAAAGGTGTGTTTCTTTCTAAATCATGTCCAATCAATTGAATTGGCCACAGGTGAACTGCAATCAAGTTGTGGAGACATCTCAAGTGTGATCAAAGGAAATTGGATGCACCTGAGCTCAATTTTGGTGTCACAGCAATGGGGTTGAATACTTATTGATGCAAAACATTTTAGCTTTTCATTAATTTGTAGGAATTCTAAAAACATGTTTTCACTTTGTCGTAATGGGGTATTTTGTATGGATTGGTGACAAAAAGATTGAAATCTAATTTATTTAATGTAATCCATTTTAAATTCAGGCTGAAACACAACAAAATGTGAGAAAAGTCGAGGGGTGTGAATACTTTCTGAAGGCACTGTGTTACAGAGCAGTTATTCATCAACAAAGTTTAGAAAAAAATAAGATGGTTAAAAAACATTTTTAAAGTGAATATTTGCAAAGGTTTCCGAAATTGAGAAACATGTCCATCTACAGGGTGTGTGTACGGTGAGTGGTGACCTGCTGGGTGACTGTGCATTTCCGGAGGTACAAAGAAAGGAGGATCTCCAATGGGGTAAAACTTGCTTGTGCTTTCAGAACTCATTTCACAATCTGTAAAACATAGCAAAGACTTTCTCGACCAACTGGAAGGTTTCAGGTCGTGAAGAGTGAATGACAAAACACGGCTCACCTGGTCTCAGGTTTGGGATTAATTTTTTCAATCTTACAAAGATCAGTGTGGTGCATCGTTCATCATTGACCAGAATCCTTTGCTGAACCTGACGCATTCGCTGCCAAAGCAGAATCATATCAAAAATAACATTATCGCAAAAAAACGACTTTTGTTGTTCAACCGTTTTTTGCTTTTAGTCTTTTCTTTACAGGAGTGAGACTCATTGAAGAACAAGGTGGAACCGACAGTGAAACATCAAGGGAATGAATGAACAGGAAAAATGGTGAGAAATACAAACGAGGAAGTAAAAAGGTTGAGTTCGGAAACATTACTGGAGGTAATAAAGATCATGGGTTGGAACGGAGGATGACAATTGGTGGCGGTGAAACGCTTGCTTGAAGTCAGAGGGAAGAGTAAACCACAACAGCCTCTGGATGGTGGTTCCATTGATGGGAGAAGTGAGGCATAAGAGTTGAGGGATGAAGGTTGAGGTGTGAAGTCACATTGGATTCTGGAAGTTTAACAATAAGGGGTCTCTTTTCTTGAAGAACTTGTGCATCCTGGAGTTGTTGGGGATTGTCGGAGGACTGAGAGAGCAGAGGGAGCAATGTTGGAGAATAGATAGGATAAACCAGAGACCAGCAACCAGCTTGCGATGTGAGAGCAACAGACCTTGTGCTTCGGTCTCATCATGGGAGATTAAAAAAATTTTGAGCGCTTTTGATTCCAGGAGAGACAGATGTGATACAGAGGTGCCAGCGCATGGAGGAAAGCAGGACAGTGAGCGATGGAAAAAAGCCTTGTTGACCGAGTGCAACTGATTTTCCAAGGAAAGACTTGATTCGATGGAGGATCCCCAGTCTGCATCTGACTTTGGAGGGGAGCTCAAGAAAGTTCATGGCTGATGGTGAGTCCAAGGTCAAGAGGTTGAACCTCTTCCAGGGGATGACCAAGGAAATAGATAGTTTTGGTCATTTGACAATCATTCTGGAATGATGTGGTGATGATTTCCTTGATTGAAGGACGTGTTCCATTCGTGAGAGCAGAATCAAACAAGAGAGATTGAAGGAGAGGAGGAGAGGAGACACAGCTGCTGTCTGCCAAGTTGGGGAACGTACAACACAATGTGGAGTCAACCACAAAAAGGAACAGAGCATCAGAGAGGTCCTTCATATAGATGAGGAACAAGACTGGGCATAAGCACTGCCCTGGAGAACTCCAGCCTCCAAATGGGAGAGAGAGAGATCAATTGATGGTAACATGTTGACTATGTGAATGAAGGAAGTGATGAATCCAGGAATTAAGGTGACCTTCCATGCCACAAGCACAGCTTGGCAAGCAAAGCAAGAAGACCGTGTCGATTGCCTAAGATGTGTCAACCGAGACGGTGCTGACCACTTTTTCAAGATTGAGCGTCTCAAACCAGAGGTGAGAGGGGGAGCAGAAGCATGTTCAGTGTTGAGCGACGAGAATGGAATCCAAACTGATGGTTGGAGACCAAACTGTTTGAAAACAAGAAAAAGTTGACATCAGAAGCAATGATGAATTCCATGACTGCTTGTAATTGGAAGCAAGCTCACTGGCTTACAGTTGGTTGGGGCGATGTTTACATCCTTCTCGTGTGCAGCAATGAATGTTTGCAGACTTCCATGCAGAGGGCAGGCGGCCAAAGGAGAAGGCAAGACAATGGCGCAGGGAGAGGGGGGCAAGAATGGGAGAGAAGGATTTGAGAACATGGGCACTGATGCCATCTAGTTTGTCAAAGTATGAAACTTTGTCTATCTTTTCAGGTGAAAACGAAGGGAAGTCCAGAAGACAATGGGTAAGTTGGAGTCAGGTGGGGACAGAATGGAATGAGTTAGTTACACAAGATTTAGAAGCAGATTTTAGATATTCTGCCTTATCTCGGGAAAAGTCTGCAGCCTGGCCATTTGCGGTGAGGATGGGATGGAGGGGCAACACACACCAGAGACCGTCCTGACAAGTCGCCATCATGACTTGCGGGAAACATAACGGTTGGAGTGTATGGCCTTGAGATTTGAAATGTGATGTTGTTTGGTTTGTCTCAGGATGGATGGACACTTGTTGCAAGCCTTAATGAATGAAAGTTGTCCTCAGTCAGGTCGTGTTTCCAAGATGACCGAGCAAGTTGCTTGACTGCAATCGCCTTCCCACAGTGTACAAGGGTCGAGAGGATGGATAGGAAAGTTGCAGACAGAATGGGATAAACCGGTGCATGGACGAAAGTAGACTTTTGTGAAAGTATTCTCATGTGCAATCAATTCCAGGTGCTGCGGAGATGGTGGTACCATCCTTTTCTGGAGGGCAGACTGAAGATCCTGCAAAATGACCTGTGCCATCAGTCACAGCCATCATTGGCATTGCTCCTTCACAACAGGCAGAGGTATGAACCAGGCAGGAAAGTTATCAGAAGAGGCAATGGAGGGGAGAAGAGGAACAAGAGAGATCGGATGGAAAGTTAGTCATTACGAGGTCCAGGAGGGAGGACGTACAAGTTGTAGAAATCCAGGTTGGGATGTTTATAGATCGAGTGAAACCAAAGGAGTTGCAGAAGGCCTTTCTGCAATGCCACGGCTGGTTGTCGTTGACCCAACATCCTGACGGCTGGCATGGTAATAGTTGAAGACAACCAGATGAGAAAGAGTTGGGATGGGCGATTACGAGTTCAGCCACATCAACAAGAAATTGAGGTGTGTCGAGTCTCGTTTGGAAAAGAGATAGAACAGCAGAAAAGCAACATATTACAGAGCACTTATTCATTAACCAAGGTCAGAAACCAAGTCGTTTAAAATAAGAAAAAGGTGAATATTTGCAAAGGTTTCCTAAATGGAGAAACATGTGCGGCCACAAGATGTGTGTACGATCAATGGTTACCTGCTTGGTGAGTGACTCAGCATGTCCGGAGGGCATCAAGAAAGGAAGATCTCCATTGGGGGCAAACTTGCTCGTGCTTCCAGAACTCATTTCACAATCTGTAAAACAGAGCAAAGACTTCCTGAACAATGAGACGTTTTCAGGTGGTGAAGAAGAATGACAAAACACGGTCACCTGGTCTCAGGTTAGGGATTAATTTTTCAATCATACAAAGTTCAGTGTGGTGCATAGTTCATCATTGACCAGGAATCCATTGCTTAACTTCACATATTCGTTGCTTTTCCTAAATATATGTATATGTGTGTGTGTATAAACATATATTTTTATATCGCTTCAAAGTATTCACACCCCTTTACATTTGTCACATTTTATTGCGTTTCGGCCTGAATTTAAAATTGATCAAATTAAAAAATTTGTCTCCGATCGACAGAAAATACCCCATAATGTCAAAGTGGAATTTATTTTTTGACATTTTTTACAAATTAAAAATGAAAAGATAAAATGTCTTGAGTCAATACGTCGTAGAAGCGCCTTTGGCAGTGATTACAGCTTTGAGGCTTCTTGTGTCTGTTTTACCTTCGCACATCTGGATTTGGGGATTTTCTCCCATTTTTGCCCAAGCTTTCTCCTATTGGATGGGGAGTTTCGGTGAACAGAAACATTCAAGTCTTTCCACAGATTTTCAATGGGATTCAAGTCTGGGCCACTCAGAGACTTTCACGTTATTGTTCTGAAGCCATTTCAGTCTTGCTTCGGCTGTTTGCTTGGGGTCATTGTCCTGTTAGAATGTAAATATTCACCACAGTCTAAGTCTTTTACACTCTGAAGCAGGTTCTCCTCAAGGGTTTGCCTGTATTTGGCTCCATTCATTGTTCCCTCCATCCTTACAGGTCCCCCAGTCCCTGCTGCTGAAAAAAATATCCCCGTAATATGATGATGCCACCACCATGCTTCAGTGGGGATGGTGTTAAATGGGTGATGAGCTGTGCTCGGTTTCCGACAGACGTGGTGCTTTTCATTCAGGCCAAAGAGTTCAATGCTCATCTCATCAGACCACAGAATCTTTTGCCTCATGCCCTCGGAGTCTTTCCCGTGCCTTTTTGCAAACTCCAGGCGTGCCGTCATGCGTCTTTTTCTCAGGAGTGGCTTCCGTCTGACCACTCTCCCATAAAGCCGAGATATGTGAATTGCTGCAGAGATTGTTGTCCTTCTGACAAGGTTCTCCCTTCTCAACCAAGGAACTCTGTAGTTCTGTCAGAGTGGTCATTGGGTTCTTGTTCACCTTTCTGACCATGGTCTTCTTGCCCAGTTTGGTCAGACGGCCAGCTCGAGAAAGAGTCTGGGTTGTTCCACATTCTTTCCATTTCCTAATGATGGAGCTCACTGTGCTCTTGGGAACTTTCAACATTCCAGAAATTATTTTATACCTTTCCCAGATCGATGTATCCTCACAATTCTGTCTCGGAGTTGTACGGACAGTTAGTTGGACTTCATGGTGGAGTTTCTGCTCTGACATACACTGTCAACTGTGGGACCTTCGATAGAAAGGTGTGTTTCTTTCCAAATCATGTCCAATCAATTGAGTCGGCCACAGGTGGACTCCAATCAAGTTGTGGAGACATCTCAAGTGTGATCAAAGGAAATTGGATGCACCTGAGCTCAATTTGAGTGTCATTGAGAATGGGGTTGAATACTTATTGATGCAAAACATTTTGGCTTTTCATCAATTTGTAAGAATTCTCGAAACATGTTTTCACTTTGTCATTATGGGGTATTTTGTGTGGATTGGTGACAAAAATATTTAAATATAATTTATTTTATGTAATCCATTTTAAATTCAGGCTGTAACGCAACAAAATGTGAGAAAAGTCGAGGAGGTGTGAATACTGTTACGGCTGTGGAAATTTGCACAAAACCAGAAAGGACCTAAGATCAGTTATGACGATAAGTAATTGTGTAGTTCGATTTCCCCACCGTTGTTTCGAGGGAATTTCCGTGTTCACAGGGCTGCGATCCTTTGAGATAGCAGTTTTTCTTTTCTCTGTCATTATTTTGGACCAATCATCCCCAACAACCAAATTGCCACCACCAACATCATTCCCAAACAACTACAACTCAAACACCACCACCTTCACCTCTTTACCTCCACAACTCCACCCCGCAAACAGCGCTTCACCGCCATCCTCAAACGACGCCCGCCAGCAACCAAATCGCCACCACCAACACCCTTCCCAAACCACCGCAGCAAACTCCCACCACAAGTCGTACCATGGGTTGTGAATGGGTTCCTTTCGCCTCGAAAAGCGGATCAGGAATGATTCACGCCACCTTTTCATCCATCCAATGGCTGAGCATCAGGTGGTGTAGCCCCGCCTCCGAACCCGCTGTGATCCACAAATTTGCATATACGCTCCTCCCTCGGCCTATATAAGCGTGAGCACAACGCAGCTCGTGGCAGAAAAAGTGGGAGCAGTGGAGTGGCAGCAGCAGTGCGTCGGCAGTCAAGTGTGTCGGTCGCGGCAGTCAAGTCTGGAGAAGCAGGAGACGGAGCAGTCAAGTCGAGTGCAGTGTCGGCGGGGCAGTCAAGTCGAGTGCAGTGTCGGCGGGGCAGTCAAGTCGAGTGCAGTGTCGGCGGGGCAGTCAAGTCGAGTGCAGTGTCGGCGGGGCAGTCAAGTCGAGTGCAGTGTCGGCGGGGCAGTCAAGTCGAGTGCAGTGTCGGCGGGGCAGTCAAGTCGAGTGCAGTGTCAGCGGGGCAGTCAAGTCGAGTGCAGTGTCGGCGGGGCAGTCAAGTCGAGTGCAGTGTCGGCGGGGCAGTCAAGTCGAGTGCAGTGTCGGCGGGGCAGTCAAGTCGAGTGCAGTGTCGGCGGGGCAGTCAAGTCGAGTGCAGTGTCGGCGGGGCAGTCAAGTCGAGTGCAGTGTCGGCGGGGCAGTCAAGTCGAGTGCAGTGGCGGCGGGGCAGTCAAGTCGAGTGCAGTGTCGGCGGGGCAGTCAAGTCGAATGCAGTGTCGGCGGGGCAGTCAAGTCGAGTGCAGTGTCGGCGGGGCAGTCAAGTCGAGTGCAGTCTCGGCGGGGCAGTCAAGTCGAATGCAGTGTCGGCGGGGCAGTCAAGTCGAGTGGAGTGTCGACGGGGCAGTCAAGGCGGGAGACGGAGCTCGAAGCCGACGGGAAAGGCAGACGGGCGCCGAACGCCGGAGTGAGCTCGCCGGCCACGCCAGGGGCATGAAGCCAGGCGCAGCGACGCTGACATCGCGGCTTGCCCGCCATCGCACCACGAGGGCGCAGTTAAGACCCTTCGGTCTCCTGGACCTGGCTGCTCATCCAGGTTCCACGAACCTGTCTGCCACCCTTGCCTTTGAGGGTGGCTTGTTCCTTTCCTTTTTGTGTAAATGCATGTGGTGGCACAGTCTTATAAATAGAACTGTCTTAGTGTGCATGTGAAATCAAGACTTTATTCGGTTGTAATTCTTGCTTTCATTGCTTTGACTGTTATACGTGCATGATTTTCTGTATGGCTGTGAAATATGTGCCTTGTCTGAGTGTGCAACAAATGTGCTTGTTGAACTGTTCCCCATTTCATTGCGTCCTTTCCCTTGTTTGAAAGTTCCATCTTGCATCACGGAAGGAATTGGTAGAAGGGTGTCAGCACCGGGTAAATAATCACGTCCGTCAGGGCCGGCGATAACACCGCTCGGTTATCACTGAAGCACGGAACGGACCGCTTAAGCGGTTTGTTTCCTTGGCCGGCCAGCGGTGAGGTACGATCGCCCGGTGAACTCCCCGCGCAGGAACATGGGTTGGTCGAGTTTGGCGAACAACCCTATCCTGTGCGGGTGGCCGATTGGCACGATTGTGGTGTGGTCGAAAGACCCACCCATGACGAGCTCCAGGCGGTAGTTCCAAGGAGGGTCACGACTGAATTGTCCGTGCCGGTGGGCAAAGCGGTCGGAATTTGAGTTACGTGGCCGATCGCACCGAAATTCGTAACAATACTTTCTGAAGGCACCGTGTTGCAGAGCACTTATTCATTAACAAAGTTGAGAAAACAATGAGGGTTAAAAAAAATTTTTAAGTGAATGTTTGCAAAGGTTTCCTAAATTGAAAAACATGTACGTCTACAGGGTGTGTGTACGGTGAGTGGTTACCTGCTGGGTGACTGTGCATTTCCGGAGGTAGAAAGAAAGATCTCCAATGGGGTAAAACTTGCTTGTGCTTTCAGAACTCATTTCACAATCTGTAAAACAGAGCAAAGACTTTCTCGACCAACTGGAAGGTTTCAGATCGTGAAGAATGAATGACAAAACACGGCTCACCTGGTCTCAGGTTTGGGATTAATTTTTTCAATCTAACAAAGATCAGTGTGGTGCATCGTTCATCATTGACCAGAATCCTTTGCTGAACCTTACGCATTCACTGCCAAACCAGAATCATATCAAAAACAACATTATAGTTAAACAAATAGCTCCGCAAAGCGGGCGTTACCCCTCAGTCCATGCATTGTAAAAGGAATCAGTGATATCACGATGATGCAGTCAGTTAGAGCACGTTGGACGTCATATCGAAAATCAATCAGACTTCAAGATGGCTACCGTGGCAGCGAGTGAAAATCGCAGCGTGCCCATTTTCGAAAGGAACCTTCCTCAACTCAACCCCAACACACCCTGCAAAAATGGATTTAATGGGACAAGGCGTTCTCGAAATCGACGGAAATCAATTTCAAGATGGCTGCCATGAAGGCCACATTGAAAACCGCAGCGTGCCCATTTTCGAAAGGAACCTTCCTCTACTCAACCCCAACACACCCTGCAAAAATGGATTTAATGGGACAAGGCGTTCTCCTCGAAATTGACGGAAACCAATTTCAAGATGGCTGCCATGGAGGCCACATTGAAAATCGCAGCATGCCCATTTTCAAAAGGAACCTTCCTCTACTCAACCTCAACATACCCTGCAAAAATGGATTTAATTGAACAAGGCGTTCTCCTCGAAATTGACGGAAACCAAAAGTTGACGGACGCCCGAACACCAAAGTATGAACTTTGACCTCTGTGACCTTGAAAAGTAGGTCAAATCAAAAACCCAGGTTACATATCATGTATCCTCATCAGATATACCTGTGATAAAAATTTGGCGATGATCCAGCCATTCGTTCAGGAGAAATACCATTTCTAGGTTTTCAGTTTTGGCCCAATGGTGACCAAGCTGATAATCAAATTGCGCTCATTATCGAAAGGAACCTTCCTCAACCCAGCCCCAACACACACTGCAAAAATGAATTTAATCGGACAAGGCGTTCTCCTCAAAATCGACAGAAACCAATTTCAAGATGGCTGCCATGGAGGCCACATTGAAAATCACAGCGCACCCATTTTCGAAAAGAACCTTCCTCGACTCAACCCCAACAAACCCTGCAAAAATGGATTAAATCGGACAAGACTTTCTCCTCGAAATTGACGGAAACCAAAAGTTGACGGACGCCCGAACAACGCCTGTGACGACAATACCCCTGAGCCCAATTTGGGCTGAGGGGTAAAAACGACTCTTTTGTTGTTTGACCGTTTTTTGCTTTTAATCTTTTCTTTACAGGAGTGAGACTCATTGAAGAACAAGGTGGAACCGACAGTGAAACATCAAGGGAATGAATGAACAGGAAAAATGGTGAGAAATACAAACGAAGAAGTAAAAAGGTTGAGTTAGGAAACATAACTGGAGGTAATAAAGATCATGGGTTGGAACGGCGGATGACAATCGGTGGCGGTGAAATGCTTGCTTGAAGTCAGAGGGAAGAGTAAGCCAGAACAGCCTCTGGATGGTGGTTCCATCGATGGGAGAAGTGAGGCATAAGAGTTGAGGGATGAAGGTTGAGGTGTGAAGTCACATTGGATTCTGGAAGTTTAACAATAAGGGGTCTGTTTTCTTGAAGAACTCGTGCATCCTGGAGTTGTTGGAGATTGTCGGAGGACTGAGAGAGCAGAGGGAGCAATGTTGGAGAATAGATAGGATAAACCAGAGACCAGCAACCAGCTTGCGATGTGAGAGCAACAGACCTTGTGCTTCGGTCTCATCATGGGAGATTAAAAAAATTGAGCGCTTTTGATTCCAGGAGACAGATGTGATACAGAGGTGCCAGCACATGGAAGAAAGCAGGACAGTGAGCGATGGAAAAAGGCCTTGTTGACCGAGTGCAACTGATTTTCCAAGGAAAGACTTGATTCAATGGAGGATCCCCAGTCTGCATCTGACTTTGGAGGGGAGCTCAAGAAAGTTCATGGCTGATAGTGAGGCTGAGGTCAAGAGGTTGAACCTCTTCCAGGGGATGACCAAGGAAATAGATAGTTTGGGTCATTTGACAATCATTCTGGAATGATGTGGTGATGATTTCCTTGATTGAAGGACGTGTTCCATTCGTGAGAGCAGAATCAAACAAGAGAGATTGAAGGAGAGGAGGAGAGGAGACACAGCTGCTGTCTGCCAAGTTGGGGAACGTACAACACAATGTGGAGTCAACCACAAAAAGGAACAGAGCATCAGAGAGGTCCTTCATTTCGATGAGGAACAAGACTGGGCATAAGCACTGCCCTGGAGAACTCCGGAAGAGAAAGAGAAAGAGAAAGAGAACTCCAGAAGAGAAAGAGAAAGAGAAAGAGAACTCCAGAAGAGAAAGAGAAAGAGAAAGAGAACTCCAGAAGAGAAAGAGAAAGAGAAAGAGAACTCCAGAAGAGAAAGAGAAAGAGAAAGAGAACTCCAGAAGAGAAAGAGAAAGAGAAAGAGAACTCCAGAAGAGAAAGAGAAAGAGAAAGAGAACTCCAGAAGAGAAAGAGAAAGAGAAAGAGAACTCCAGAAGAGAAAGAGAAAGAGAAAGAGAACTCCAGAAGAGAAAGAGAAAGAGAAAGAGAACTCCAGAAGAGAAAGAGAAAGAGAAAGAGAACTCCAGAAGAGAAAGAGAAAGAGAAAGAGAAAGAGAAACAGAAAGAGAAAGAGAAAGAGAAATACAAAGAGAAAGAGAAAGAGAAAGATAAAGATAAAGATAAAGATAAAGATAAAGATAAAGAGAAAGAGAAAGAGAAAGAGAAAGAGAACAAATGATGGTAACATGTTGACTATATGAATGAAGGAAGTGATGAATCCAGGAATTCAGGTGACCTTCCATGCCACAAGCACAGCTTGGCAAGCAAAGCAAGAAGACTGTCGATTGCCAAAGATGTGTCAACCGAGACTGTGCTGACCACTTTTTCAAGATTGAGGGTCTCAAACCAGAGGTGAGAGGGGGAGCAGAAGCATGTTCAGTGTTGAGCGACAAGAATGGAATCCAAACTGATGGTTGGAGACCAAACTGTTTGAAAACAAGAAAAAGTTGACATCAGAAGCAATGATGAATTCCATGACTGCTTGTAATTGGAAGCAAGCTCACTGGCTTACAGTTGGTTGGGGCGATGTTTACATCCTTCTCGTGTGCAGCAATGAATGTTTGCCGACTTCCATGCAGAGGGAAGGTGGCCAAAGGAGAAGGCAAGACAATGGCGCAGGGAGAGGGAGGCAAGAATGGTAGAGAACGATTTGAGAACATGGGCACTGATGCCATCCAGTTTGTCAAAGTATGAAACTTTGTCTATCTTTTCAGGTGAAAAGGACAGGAAGTCCAGTCGACATTGGGTAAGTTGGAGTCAGGTGGGGACAGAATGGAATGTTTGTTACACAAGATTTAGAAGCAGATTATAGATATTCTGCCTTATCTCGGGAAAAGTCTGCAGTCTGGCCTGCAGTGAAAAGTCTGCAGTCATTTGCGGTGAGGCTGGGATGGAGGGCAACACACCCCAGGGATTTGACAAGTCGCCATCATGACTTGCGGGAAACATAACGGTTGGAGTGTATGGCCTTGAGATTTGCAATGTGATGTTGTTTGGTTTGCCTCAGGATGGATGGACACTTGTTGCAAGCCTTAATGAATGAATGAAAGTTGCGCTCAGTCAGGTCGTGTTTCCAAGATGACCGAGCAAGCTGCTTGACTGCAATCTCCTTCCCATAGTGTGGTAGGGTCGAGAGGATGGATAGGAAAGCTGCAGACGGAATGGGATAAACCGGTGCACGGAAGAAAGTAGACTTTTGTGAAAGTATTCTCATGTGGAATCAATTCCAGGTGCTGTGGCGATGGTGGTACCATCCTTTTCTGGAGGGCAGACTGAAGATCCTGCAAAATGACCTGTGCCATCAGTCACAACCGTCAATGTGGTTGCTCCTTCACAACAGGCAGAGGTATGAACCAGGCAGGAAAGTTATCAGAAGAGCCAATGGAAGGGAGCAGAGGAACAAGAGAGATCGGATGGAAAGTTCCTCATTACGAGGTCCAGGAGGGAGGACGTACAAGTTGAAGAAATCCGGGTTGGGATGTTTATAGATCGAGGGAAACCCAAGGAGTTGCAGAAGGCCTTTCTATAATTCCAAGGCTGGTTGTCGTTGACCCAACATCCTGATGGCTGGCATGGTAACAGTTGAAGACAACCAGATGTGAAAGAGTTGGGATGGGCGATGAGTTCAGCGACATCAACAAGAAATAGAGCTGTGTCGAGAGTCGTTTGGAAACGAGACAGAGCAGCAGAAAAGCAACGTATTACAGAGCACTTATTCATTAACCAAGGTCAGAAATCAAGTCGCTTAAAAGAAGAAAAATGTGAATATTTGCAAAGGTTTCCTAAATGGAGAAACACGTACGGCCACAAGATGTGTGCACGATCAATGGTTACCTGCTTGGTGACACAGCATGTCCGGAGGGCATCAAGAAAGGAAGATCTCCATTGGGGGTAAACTTGCTCGTGCTTCCAGAACTCATTTCACAATCTGTAAAACAGAGCAAAGACCTTCATGAACAATGAGACGTTTTCAGGCAGTTTTGAGGAATGACAAAACACGGTCACCTGGTCTCAGGTTTGGGATTAATTTTTTTTTCAATCTTACGAAGATCAGTGTGGTGCATAGTTCATCATTGACCAGGAATCCGTTGCCCAACTTCACACATTACCAAGAAAACCATTATGATGTCAAAAACTAATTGGGATAACAGGAAGAGGGAGAGGTTAAAGGGTCAATGAGTGGAAAGAGTTTGGCGAGTGGGTCTGTGAGAAACCATGACGTATTGAATGATGGACAGCAGTCCTGCAGGACTTGAGATACACAACGGGACACAAACGTCTGAGTCCAACAGCAGGTTTATTAGCGGTAGAAGGAGGTTATGTTTTCACCCCTCTCTTGTTCCGTGGTGAAAAAAATTTTCACAAAGTTTGTCGGTTTGTCGTGTATGTCACACAATTTTAAAGGAGAGAAGGAGAGAGAGAAGGAGAGAGAGAGAGAGAGAGAGAGAGAGAGAGAGAGAGAGAGAGAGAGAGAAAGAGAGAGAGAGAGTGAGAGTGAGAGTGAGAGAGAGAGTGAAGGAGAGAGAGACAGAGAGAGTGAAGGAGAGAGAGACAGAGTGAAGGAGAGAGAGAGAGAGACAGACCGGCCAAGGATAGCAATGCTGAATTTTGGTGAAGATCCGAATCTGGATCTGAGAATTATTTAATTTTAACTGATTCTTCACCATTTTGAGATGGGGCAAAAACGATATTGCATGATATCTCAAAAAGTTGGACAGCTTCGGATGATATTTTGGGGACAGGTTGGGCGATTCTTCACCAAAACGATAGCGAGGTCAAGAACCTCAATTCCGTGACCATTCTCTGGCTCGTAAAGTTTGACGATCGATTTGATTTCTATTGAGCTTTTATAAAAAAAAATGCGCCCCCATGTCCCTCCCAAAAATCCCGGCTTTTTTTCCCAGAGTCCCAAATCCAAGATGGCTGGCGGCGCCATCTTGAAAAATTCCGTTTTGAACCAGAGCACCAAGAATCATGTACAAAGACACTTTTTCGGGTATGTTGACCACAAGGATTCAGAATCTGACAGTTTGACGTTACATCATTTTGACCCAGAAATCCAAGATGGCCACCTTCCGGTGGAGCGAAAACGCAACATTTGAATGGGAGCACCTTGGATCATGAATTAACACATTATTTCTGCTACATCACACACATTTTCTTCATATACTTATTTCTGTCTTTCCAGGGAACGTACAAGTATACGAGACGGCACTGAGACGCACAGTATTGAGAAGATAGCTGTCAAGACAATGTCCACCGTTCTGTGTGTCCTCCAGTGTGGCGTGCTTTGCAATGAAGCCACCGATGCCATTGTCTCCATTGAGAGTTGGGGAAATCTCAAAAAAAAGGCCCCGTCATGGAGTGATCCCGACAAGTTCGGAGACGTCTACGCAACGGTCGATTGGGATAACGGTCGCAGCATACAATGTGTCCATAAATCATGCAAGTTCACCATATGGAATGCCAAGACAAAACGTAAGAAACGAGAGGTTGAGGAATGCCAATCTCAGTCTTCGTCTGTGTCTGAGGCTTTCCCCTCAGCTGCCGCTCCACCAGCCAAGCGGCTCGATCGAGTGTCGAAGGGCTGATGCATGAAAAAAACAAAATGTGAGTGGTGCGATAAACCGGAGTCGGCCAAGCACCCTGAATCAAAGCTGTCCCTGATATCGGACGATCATGCATGGGCAGCTTTCAAGAGCCATGCGGTTGCCCTCGAAGATCATAAAATGCAAGACAGAATCAACTGTGTGATCGATTATGCAGCTGGTGATCCCGACGCGATCGAGATCAGATATCACAACAAATGCTGGTTGAAATATGTGCGTAGTTACCAGAAAATGAGTGGATGACAAACTCCCACGCATGCACAATGTCAATCTCCGTGACGCTCAGACTATCTTCTTTGACCACATCAGAACAGTTATCTTTGATGAACATACGCTCAGGTCACCGCAGTCTCCTAACTTCCTCAAAGACGACAGCTCTATCATATCTCGGTATGGCTTCCCAACGTCAAGTCATTCTTTATCAAAGATATCCTGACCCGAGAGTTTGAGGGCAAGATTGGCTTCCACTCCCGCCCTCAGAGGAACCAGTGACCTCGTCTATGACACGTCTGAAGGTGGTTCATATGTCGAAGCAGCGCTCTCCGCCATCGGTGTCAGCAGTGAGCAACTGGTGCGCAACGTGGCTGAGTGGTTAAAGGATGACATCAAGTCAATCAAACTCAACACATGGCCGCCGAGAGTCGAGGAGCTGGAAGAGGAGGAAGAGCTCTCGCCTCTCCTGGTCCAGCTGCTATCTGCTTTGCAGGGGACGAAGGGGGTCGATCTGTCTCCCAGCACATTCTCTCTCTCGTCCAGGAGACCAGAAGGTTTATTCAAGTGAAAAGAGCCAGAACGTTTGACCTCATGGACTGATGGGGTCATCCACCGACATCACAAAAATGCATTGCTGCCGGATCTGACCCGTGACTTTCCCCCCCCGAAATCACTCAATTAGTGACGCCATTACCGATAAACCTAATTTTCTCAATATCTGGAAAACTATGCATGATAATATCACGAATAAGGTGTCCATACTTATGTTTTCATTGTCAATCATTACCCTGATGCTATTCATATTGCTAGAAAATGTATAGTTTACCACGTAAATGCATGGTTCATCCACTAAATTAGCGACGCCATTACCGAAACCTCACTATCTGAAAAACTGT
Organism: Eptatretus burgeri; assembly: GCF_056783735.1. Classification (NCBI taxonomy): domain Eukaryota; kingdom Metazoa; phylum Chordata; class Myxini; order Myxiniformes; family Myxinidae; genus Eptatretus; species Eptatretus burgeri. The sequence continues at coordinate 132,399,490 of NC_140963.1, read as the reverse complement.
GCATGATAATATCACAAATAAGGTGTCTATACCGATATTTTTATGGTCAATCATGACCCTGACACCCGTGTTATTACTGGGAAATGTGTAGTTTACCAAGTAAATGTGGAGCCCACCTGCTAATGAAGCGACGCCATTACCGAACAACGATATTTGGAAAAACTTGCAAATGTGCAGTTCACATAATTAACTTGATGTCCTCTTGACATTACAAGTCTTCTCTATCACTTTCGTCGCTCTCATCATTGTCCTCACTCCAAGCATTATCTGGCTCTTCCTCATCGACTGAATTATCTTCCACGCCATCCCAATCATCCTCGTGTGGGCCTGTGAGGGACTCTGGAACTGAACTTCCTGGATACCAGTCTGGTTCAAAGCAGTTTTGAGACAACTTCCATCCATAGTCTGTCGGACTCACCCCACCAGCTGGATCTGTCTGATCAGCTCTCTTCCAGATTCTTGCCACATAGTGCACCCTTTTCATATGACTACCAAGTGTCTTGGCGCACGGGGGAAGAGAGGCACAGTTTATCTTCATAATGTGAAGCAAGGGGCTCCTTTTCATCACCACCACCCATTCGCATGAACGCCTTGTTTCTGGCTTCATTAATGTCAGAGGTTTTGAAGCTGTACAGCACGCAGACAAAGGACGCAACAGCTTGGATGTCTACCTCCTCAGCTGTTGGAGATCGCAATGCTATCACATGAGCTGCATCTGACTCCATCCGTGAGAAGAGCTTCACTTGCCCTTTCTGTAGAAACACGATGTGAAATCACAACCAGTCGAGGCATGAAGGCCGATTAGTGCTTCAGTGATACCAGTCTGTTTCTTCTCAAGAATGTCAGCTAGTTTAGTGACATCAATGTCCCTTCGCTGGTTGCCAGATCCATAGTCCACGATGATGTTGATCCCTTCCGACCTTCCAGAAAACCCAAGCAGAATGATGAAGATGTCCATATTAGTGGACCTTTCTAGAATGTTACCAGTGGAAATGTTTGCTTGAAAGGCAATGAGCGTGTCAGCTTCTTCAAGTCGACATTGGAGGTGATTCGGTTCCTCTATTTGCAGCACATCAGACTCGTTGTTCTTGTGAAACTTTGTTTTTACATCATGTGAAACTGTTTTTCTTCCAAGAATTGAACCATGTTGGATCTTCTTCCATTCCTCCATTACAAACCGGGCAAACTCTTCCTTGAATGATCCACTTTTGAGTAACTCTGTGCCACTCTGTCACTGAGCCTGGTCAGGTCCAGTAATGATGAATGATTTAGTTTAACGACGCAGGTTTCGCTCGGTATCTTTGATTGATGGTGCCTGGTACTTGTCGAGCACGAAATGTATTTGCTCCCCACGATACAAACATCCTTTTGCCAAAAGATCCTTTGCCATGGTTGCATATGTGGACTTGCTGTGCTGCAGCACGGTACCATGGAGGATAATACCGCCATCAATCACTGCGGCTGTTATTGGGGGAAGACTGTTGTCATCGAGAAACACTTCCTGTCTGCTTTCAAGATTCTTTGTGAGAGATGCCTTGTCCATCTTCAGGGGAGTTCCATCGCAATGGGCAAGAGAAAGTGGTACTTCAGTAACCGGGTAGCGAAGAATGTGATGCGGATCAAGTGCATCGCTTGTCTCGGCAGCAACAGCTAAGATTCGTCCAAAGACATCCCTGACTCCCTCTGCCGCATTCACTCTTCGTGCTGCGGTCTTCGATTGCTTCACGTTCTCTGCAGCAAAGTTCAACATTTTGATCCTTGCCACATAGTCACGATGACAAGTGTTATGGCATCTTCCTCTTCTATCCACAAAAAAGACATTCCTGTCCAAGGACGCCTCTCGTGCTGGTAGAAGTATGATCGGAACTTGAACAAGTGGTCTTCTGAGGTGGTACAGATGGTTCTGTGCTTGGAGGTGCTCCTCTCTTAACAGCACATAATCGACTGAGGCAAACTGAGTGGCAATATTTGCCTTCTGGGCCCTCAGCTGTTCTGATCTCTTCCGAGGTGTTTGAAAACTTGTCACTTTGAATTGCCTTTCGCCGTCTCGCAGGATTTTTGGCTGTTTCCCCAGTTGCTGGAATTGAAACACTTCAGGGTACATTTCTTTTCTCCTCTTTCTTTGCAAATTATACAAACAGGGTCGTCATTTGCCATGATCTGTAAATAACAAAAAGGGACAGAGACCAATGCATTATTTGCCAAATTGTAACAAAAGACAAAGATGGTACGACTCCAGAAGGCAACTTTCAGGGTGACCTCAACATTTTCAAGCACGAGAGTTGGCATTGTAATATTTCACCATAAAAACATGGGTGGAGACACCTTATTCGTGACATTGTCATGCATATTTTTCCAGACATTGAGCAAAATAGGCTTATCGGTAATGGCGTCACTAATTGAGTGATTTCGGGGGGGAAAGCCACGGGTCAGACCCGGCAGCAATGCATTTTTGTGGTGTTGTTGGATGAGCCCATCAGTCTATGAGGTCAAACGTTCTGGCGCTTTTCACTTGAATAAAACTTCTGGTCTCCTGGACGAGAGAGAGAATGTGCTGGGAGACAGATCTACCCCCTTCTTCCCCTGCAAAGCAGATAGCAGCTGGACCAGGAGAGGCGAGAGCTCTTCCTCCTCTTCTAGCTCCTCGACTCTCGGCGGCCATGGCTTGAGTTTGATTGACTTAATGTCATCCTTTAACCGCTCAGCCACGTTGCGCACCAGTTGCTCAATGCCGGCACCGATGGCGGAGAGCGCTGCTTCGACATATGAACCACCCCAGACGTGTCATAGACGAGGTCATTCTGGTTCTTCTGAGGGCGGGAGTGGAAGCCAATCTTGCCCACAAACTCCCGGGTCAGGATATCTTTGATAAAGAAAGACTTGACGCCGGATGTTGGGAAGCCATACCGAGATATGATGGAGCTGTAGTCTTTGAGGAGGCTCTGCGGTGACCTGAGCTCATGTTCATCAAAGATAACTGTTCTGATGTGGTCAAAGAAGATAGTCTGAGCCTCACGGAGATTGACATTGTGCATGCGTGGGAGTTTGTCATCCACTCATTTTCTGGTAACGACGCACATATTTCAACCAGCATTTGTTGTGATATCTGATCTCGATCGCGTAGGGATCACCAGCTGCATAATCGATCACACAGTTGGTTCTGTATTGCATTTTCTGATCTTCGAGGGCAACCGCATGGCTCTTGAAAGCTGCCCATGCATGATCGTCCGATATCAGGGACAGCTTTGATTCAGGGTGCTTGGCCGACTCCGGTTTATCGCACCACTCACATTTTGTTTTTTTCATGCATCAGCCCTTCTACACTCGATCGAGCCGCTTGGCTGGTGGAGCGGCAGCTGAGGGGAAAGCCTCAGACATAGACGAAGACTGAGATTGGCATTCCTCAACCTTTCGTTTTGTCTCGGCCTGTTCCAGTTTCTTGGCATTCCATATGGTCAACTTACATGATTTACGGACACATTGTACGACGGGACCATTATCCCAATTGACCGTTGCGTAGACGTCTCCGAACTTGTCAAGACCATTCCGTAACAGGGCCTTTTTCTTGAGATTTTTCCCAACTCTCAACGAAGACAATGGCATCGGTGGCTTCATTGCAAAGCACGCCACACTGGGAGGACACACGGAACGGTAGACATTGTCTTGACAGCTATCTTCTTAATACTGTGCGTCTCAGTGCCGTCTCGTATACTTGTACGTTCCCTGGAAAGACAGAAATAAGTATATGAAGAATAAGTGTGTGATGTAGCAGAAATAATGTGTTAATTCATGATCCAAGCTGCTCCCATTCAAAAGTTACATTTCCGCTCTTCCGGACGGCGGCCATCTTGCATTTCTGGGTCAAAATGATGTAACGTCAAACTGTCAGATTCGGAATCCTTGTGGTCAACATACCCGAAAAAGTGTCTTGGTACACGATTCTCGGTGCTCTGGTTCAAAACGGAATTTTTCAAGATGGCGCCGCCAGCCAACTTGGATTTGGGCCTCTGGAAAAAAATTCCGGGATTTTTGGGAGGGACATGGGGGCGAAATTTTTTTTATAAAAGCTCAATAGAAGTCAAATCAATCGTCAAACCTTACCAGCCAGAGAATGGTCACAGAATTGAGGTTCTTGACCCAACTACGACGTTCATATTGATCGCATGTTTCAAAAAGTTGAGGACGAGTTACAGTAAAACGAGGTGGACGAGTTCGTTCGGTGACAATAACATGCCGGTTCGATGTTCCGAATCGAGATCTGGCCTATCAGTGGCGTGCAAAACGTAACTTGTTCAGCCTGGCGGAGGTATGCACTCCATCCACCGAGTGATGTTCTCGTCTATTCTGTTAAGACAAAGTTTCAGAAAATAATAACTTCAATAAGTGGAAGGTTATGAATGCAACCATCCATTGGAGGTGAAAGGTGAGGGAGGAGGGGAGAAAGGATGGGGAGGAGGGGCGGAAGGAGGGGGAGGCGGGGCGGAAGGAGCAGGAGGGGAGGAGGGGCGGAAGGAGGGGAGGAGGGACAGGAGGGGAGGAGGGCGGAAGGAGAGGGAGGAGGGATGGAAGGAGAGGGAGGAGGGGTGAAAGGAGAGGGAGGAGGAGTGAAAGGAGAGGGAGGAGGGGTGAAAGGAGAGGGAGGAGGGGTGAAAGGAGAGGGAGGAGGGGTGAAGGAGAGGGAGGGGGTGGAGGAGAGGGAGGGGGTGGAGGAGAGGGAGGGGGTGGAGGAGAGGGAGGGGTGGAGGAGAGGGAGGGGGTGGAGGAGAGGGAGGGGTGGAGGAGAGGGAGGGGGTGGAGGAGAGGGAGGGGGTGGAGGAGAGGGAGGGGGTGGAGGAGAGGGAGGGGGTGGAGGAGAGGGAGGGGTGGAGGAGAGGGAGGGGTGGAGGAGAGGGAGGGGTGGAGGAGAGGGAGGGGTGGAGGAGAGGGAGGGGTGGAGGAGAGGGAGGGG